>NW_018165767.1:188733-222100 GCF_001263595.1 Phalaenopsis equestris | reverse complement strand
TTATAGCAGAAAAGGGAGGAGAAGCCTCTCCCGTCGCTTACCTGAGCGGTGAGCCAAGCCAAGAGAAACGACAAGTCGCGCGGGAGAAAACGACGAGAATCGCAGAGGCGTGGGAGGGGAAAGTCGGAACGCGTCAGAGGCACGAGGGGACCTCGAGGAAGCTTCGCGAGAAGAATCGGGCTCGGCTAGGGCACGCGACCGAGAGGAATGGGCGGGACTCGCGAACGAGAGAGGGAGGCGAGGCGTGAGCCCTAGATTTCGTGATTTAGGGCTTTAAAAGGAAACAGAGAAGATTCGATCGTTTTTATTAATATATATATATTAAATTTCATGCAATTTATTCGTGCGCTGTGCCGTAACAAAATGAGTGTCTTCCCTAGGCAAAATCGACATTCCAGACGCACCGGCGCTGTCTGTTTTGTCGTCACAGGTCGTTTTGATGAATTCATCGATTTGCGTGTCAATTTTCTCGTGTCAAAAATATGACAACATGGGTGTCCTTTCTTGCCAAAATTGGTATCCCGGGCGCGTTGGTGCAGTCCATTTTGTCGTCGGAAGTCATCCGGAGAAGTTCGCATTTTCATCCGTCCTCTAGGCTTAATTAAAGTCCGATTTCGTGCAATTTTGTGAATTTTGTGCATTTGGTGTGTGTATGTGACGAAAAGATCGTGACGAATGTTTTCCTAAAACTTGGAGTCCTATTAGGAACTTTACCTTTAAGTCTTCACAAAATAGCCCATAACCGCTCGTTCGTAAGACAATGATCTTGTGCCATAAATGTTAGACATCAAAGAAAAATAAGAATTGGTTAGAATTTCTAAAAAGATGGGTCTCAATTCTAGTTTTCTAAGATAGTCAATAGGAACTCCTAGAGCTAGATCCTAAGACCCTAAGGAAAAAGAAATGACCTCAAAAATGAGGTCAACATATACTCATCTCAAAGTCTTTGGATGTACGTTCTACCCCTAGACTAGATCACAATTCTCCCATAAACTAGCACAGAGGTCTATCTGAAATTGATGCATATTCATAGGGTATTCATCACAACCCCTCCACCAAGAGAATAGTCATCTATTGACATGTAACATTTGATGTGCTTACCTATCCATGGCCTTCTATACTCAATCCACCTTCACAGAACACCCACCAAGTGTCGTCACTAACTTCTACACTCTTACACGCCCCCACCACCTACCCTCCACCAACAATTCAATGCCCTATGCTACCTCATCCACCCTCAGATGCCCCTCAACCGATCAGGTTCTACAACCTTGTCCCTCACCTCCTCAAAACACATCATTACTCTCTAAAACCCACCCCGTGATCACCCATTTGCAAACATACCACCTCAAACCCATTCAAAATCTCAATCTCTCGCACAAACTTCATCCCTCACCAAACCCTACATGCTATACTCAAGCAGCCATAGTTGCCCAATGACGACTACGTAATAGCTGAGGAGTTTTATGCACTTTAAAAACAAGACACCTGGACACTTGTTCCTCCTCCAACTAACATACAGATTCTTGGCTCCCACTAGATTTACACAACCAAACTAAGTTCTGATAGAACAATAACCTTTTATAAAACAAAATTGATTGCCCAAGGCTACAACCAAGAGCTAGGCATAAATTATAATGAGAGATTCAGTCCGGTAGCGAAGATTCTACATTATTAATGGGAAGTCCTTCAATTTAATGCCTCTAATGCGTTCCTACACGGCACCCTCACAGACACTATATACATGAGTCAATCTCTGAGATTTATTGATCTACAACTTTCAAACATGTGTGCCTCCTTCAAAAAACTATCTATGGTCTCAAACAAGCGCCGAGACAATGGTTCCTTATGCTATCCAAGTTTTTCTTGGATAATGGCTCACCATTAACAAAGCCGACCCCTCCTTGATTCTATATAGTCACAACAATACCAATCTCTTTGTACTTATCAATGTAGATGATATAATGATCATCGGGAACAATTTCAAAACTCTCTCTCAACCGATCAAAACACCAAATTCCACTTTCGAACTCGAGCATTTGAGTCCCATCTCATGTGTTTGGGAATTCAAGCTCACCGGTTTCCCAATTCCTGGTTCTCCTCACTCAAACTACATACCTTTCTCAAATATTGCACAATGCTAGAATGGATGATTGTAACACAGTAAGCAACCCACTTCCTCTCAAGAAGTCCACAACAGTTGAAAACAAAAAGTCGTTTCACAATCCTATGCTCTACCGTCAACTAATCTCTAAGTACCTTACCATCACCAGACCGAACATATTATTTGTTGTAAATCAATTAAGCCAGCATATGTATTCTCCGTCGGATCACCATTTCAGCTACGGAATCTCCTACTTAAGTATCTCACTAGCTCAAAACAATTTGGCTTGCAACTACCAACAGGCGATCTACAACTTCAGAGATATGTCAATGCTGATTGGGCGGGGACAAGTGATCCAACCAACAGAAAGTCTACCACAGGTTCCTGCACATTTTTTGGGCAGTGCTCCAATCTCTTAGACTGTTAAGAAACAAAACAAGATAGCTCGGTCCTCTACGAAGGAGGAATATCAGGCTTTAGTTGCGGCCCTGATCGATATCTTATAGTTGAGACGACTTGGTGTGAACCACACCAAACCTACACCAATTTGCTGTGATAACATATCAGTCATATTGATCATAAACAATCCGGTCTTTCACACAAGGACAAAACATATAGAAATAGATTATCATTTTATCCGGAAACACATTGACACGCAGCAATCTGGAAACACATTGACACGCAGCAAATTCAGCTCCATTACATCAGCTCGCTGGACCAACTTGCGGACATACTCACTAAAGCACTGCCCAAGAAACGATTTCTACAATTAAGAACCAAGCTAATGGTTCACTCAAGTGAACATCAGCTTGCCAGAAAGTAATAACTGAATTCAGACAGATGCCTGCTCTCACTTCCTCTTTGACCTGCTCTCCACTTCCTCTCTGTCATCATTCGGCTTTGCCTAATGGGAAATGCTTACTGCCCAGATTTCTTTCCAGAAATCTCTTTGCTCTCTATATATACTATCAGTGTACACAGTAAGTCTTTTGATGAATGAAGCTTAACATTCATCCATTTCTGTTTATTTAGACTTGCCTGTCTTCATTAAATGCTTCGTACAGTGTATTATTTGCAAAAGATGTAAATCGACAAATTTTCAGAAACAAAAGGATTACCTACCATCGAGATTCAATTGCCCGCTGTCAGATGCAACGGCAGCCACAGTGGCGTAATTCTCCCCAGAAGTAGCAGCAAAAACGGGAATGTTATTAGAAGATTGCTTACAGGCGGCTGCAAATTAAGGCTTTATTAAAATATTAAAAACTTATTTTATTGGGTCAAGCCAGAGGGGGCAGGGGTCCCTACCCCACCCAATAGTAGCTCCACCCGTACAGACAAAGGTGATTTAAATTAATAATCTTGAAAACAATGACCACATAAAGTTTCAAAAACTAATTAGGACACTCTTCTAAAATAACAATTGTGAACACTTGATTGTAACATGAGCTCTATCAAAAACTGTTCAGCAATGAGATAAATCCAGTAAGGTGACAGTATAGAAAGTCAAGCAAACATGAAGTAACAGGTCAAAATTAATCAATGCTGGCATAAAAGGTAAACTAGGACATGAGCAAGCCAGGAATCAGTTTGGCTAGATTCATTAATCATCAAACTGAACAATAATGAGCTCAAATTTATTAAAGAGTTAAACATAATCAACTGGGTTCTTGTTTAGCTCATTTAGGATCTATTTGGGACAGCTTTCTCACAGTTATGCTTTTAAAAGTGCTATCAAACCTATTTTTGGCTACCACTTTTTTGTTGGTTTACAGAAATTTCTATGGTGAGAAATTTTTTTTTTTAAATAACTAGATCAACTTAAATACGATAGTTATGGTAGGAAGCTGTTTTTATAACTAGAAATACTTAAAATACTCGCAACTACTATCACAAAATTTGATTTCCACAACAGCTTTACAACTACATCTACAAACGGTTACAACAAGCCCTTTGTTGACGAATTAGAAAAACCTTTTTCAATCTTACGTCACTCACATAATGAACAATACAAACATGAACATTTATCAACTTAAAGATAAATTATTTACAAACATTGAGCTTTTCTTCACACCCTCTGAAAAAAACAATAATATATTTCCTATCCTAAGGGGGTGATTGGTATACGGACTTGAGAAAGATTTACGCATGATATAATGTAAATTCAACCAAACAAAAAATCGAAGAAATTAAATCTGCAGTTTTGCTAAAGCCAATTATCTTTCCCTTAAATTACTTTTTTTAACGTAAATCTGGATTCTTATATTTGATTATTACGTGTATTTAACAGATTTAGCTTATGAATAAATTCACAGGAGCGGATTTATACCAAACACGGTAAACAAATTTAATGGATTTAACCTAAAATTGAACCAAAAATTATTCTGAATTTACAAAATTTGGATTTGATAACAAATTTACTAAATCATATTTAACGTAAATTTTATAGGCAGCCAAACACCCTCTAAATAATCTTCTATAATTGTAGTGGTAACTGCACATATATAGTTATGGCATCTCAATTGTACCATCCAGTTTGAATGCCAAGATTAAAATTAAATCAAGAAAAACAAAGTGTGATTTCAAACAAAAATCTAGATTCAATCCCAACTTTCCAAAGTTATCAAAATTGGATCGTGATGTACAATTACCTTTGCAAGTTTAGAGGACGCAAGTCCGCCTAATAACTTTGTCCATTGCAGTTCTAGTTACGGTGGCATTTAGCAAACATGAATCCAAATCCTATTAACAATGTGGCCACATCATAACTTTCTATGGAGAGGAATGCCACTTAACCGGAGTCTGGACAGCCTGTCTACGTACCAAATCAACTTTAGGGACCTAGAAAGTATATCTCATAATCCTCAAAAGAAGTTTCAAGCAAACTTCAAGTAACATAAAAGCTTTAAAGTAAGTTTTTTTTTTTTCTAAATATATTAGGCAATGAAGGCAATAAGAACAGGATCCTTAATTCTAGGAGAAATTAATGAGAAAAATTCAAAATGCAAGTGAATAACAATCAATGAAAAAAAGAAGCAATCTTTCCAATCCAACTAAATACGCTCTTAAAAGAAGGAAGATGGAACACCAAAAAGCAACCCAAATGAATTAAAACAATACACTTACAACAAATTATAGAAAATCTACAGATGAACAACTAAGATGTGAAATAATGCTAATCTTTCAAAATTTATCCTATAGTTCCAACCTAGAAGAATTAATCATGAATATAAAAAGGTAAAAAAAACTTTATGTTCACTAAATATACTCTAAATTTGGCCAAACTAGCACATCGTTTATGAAAAACTCATAGCCATATCATTATCTATATCACACCAAAGGCCCAAAGGTGATGCCATGATGAAGAATGCAACAACCATGGACCAGCTATTCAATTCCTTCATAGTTGTGATAAGTAGAAAACTTACAGTGCCGATGATCTTTCTATCAGAAGGATCATATTCTGTCAGGCATCCTCTATAAACAAAATTCCTGCAGCTGAAGCATTTCTGGTGTATATAAATTGTATAATATAAAATACACACCCAATCATCTGATTGGTTCGAGTTGAACTTCCATTCTCGTGGATGAAACATAGTCCGGCCTGGGGGATGTTCTCTTAGGATGTAACAGGTCAACCGAATCATCTTCTTCATCATTACCCAAAACCCAATTACCTCTTAAGGAGTCCCTATCTTTTCTGCTCCGTTGTACTTCCAGATACTCAAGATACAAAACTAAAAGAGAAACAAGAAGAAACCAAATTATCAAGGCCCAAGTAAGCCCCTCAACATTCTCACTATCGTATCTGTTTCCCAGATGCTTCATCCCAGTAAAGAGAGCCACAATTCCAGCAAGAATAGCAAACCTTCCAGTAACAGCATGAAAATATTCCCAAATGACCCTCCTTCGAGAGAGAGCCTCTCCATTAGTCGGCCTCTTAGGCCTCAAATATGCATTTATTGGCTGTATACAAGCCAAAACTATAGCTGCCACCCCAAACTTGACATGTGGTGAACTTATATAAAACCCTCGGAGTTCAGCAGCAGCAAATAGAACACCAAGCAAGACTATAGCTATCCCTGAGTACTGTAGGTAGACATGTGTCTGATACCAACTATCACCTTTAACATGTTTCAAGTATCTTGCAGCCATTATCCCCCCTGGTAGTAAGATGCCCCAAGCAATAAACATCATGAAGCCATGAACAGCAAGAACTGGGCGCAAATCCTGCTCTGCCTCTGCTGAACCTCGAAGTAGCAAGACACGAACTGGCTTGCTGCTAGTTACAGAATGCATATTTTTCTCACTTAAACGTTCTGCTGACCATCGAGCACCCATGGCCCATATTACCTTTAAAGGGGTAGTTGGATCAATTATATTCTTACACTCAACCCTTCCATTACAATAAGGATTGAGAGGTCTAGTAAACTCAAAGGTTATGATGCCATTTTCTGACCTGCATCTCACATAGGTTAAGTTTTCAGAAGTTGGATGAACACTTGATGGATCTTTTCCATCAATCCAATAAGTGTTAACATGTCCAACACCAACATCATCTATCCAACCAATATATACATAGCTGTCGACCATCCCACTCCCAAACCCAATTGCAAGGTAACTGCTCTTTTTCTCACCACGAGCTGCAAGAGTAATTGAATGATCAGATAAAGTCCAGAATAATGTTACCTGCTGATCATCCAACAAAACACTATTGTTGTACATATCAGATAGCCCGCCATCAACCACCTGAACTTTCCAACCCATTTTCTGCTCAAAGAATGACTGATAATAAACTTGGTCTGGAGTATTCCTGTCAGGAGCCCAAATTAACTCCTTTGGACTGGCTGGAACACCTTCAGCATCAACTCCACCAGCAAAGATGGTCTCTGACATATTACGAGAAGATGCATTCCCCCCAATAGGATCTGATGTAATGTAAAGCGCAAGATCATGACCCGCTTGTATTGAAAAGGTTACTGGAACACCCCTTTCTACTCTTAGATGAGGAGCCTCCTTCTTGTTGATGTAAATAACTCTATCTGGGTTAGGAGGGTTCGGGTAGTGCAATGCAGGGCCTGCTGTCACAATCAGTGGCGTCTTCCCATCAGCTATGATCAGATCCTGGTCTTCCTTGTCTTTTGCATCCAATGGCCCAGCGCATTCATTGACCTCCTTTGACAAATTAAGGGTAAAGAAGCCATAAGTGGTGAGCTTTGGACCACCATGATTCTGGGGAAGGTAGTAAGGATGGAGAGTATCTGGTGGTCTGATTAGACCTAGCGCCCAAATCACACTCATATTACCAGTCTTGTTCACAGGAATGTCATACTTCTCATCCCTAGAAACAATGGGACGCTCATACCTCACAAAAGCAATGCCATCCCGCCGGTGTCCATAGACCAATTTGGTGTTGTTCACCAATCCAATAGGATCGGAGCCCTCATAGATGGTGTCCGGGCAGACACCCTCAACCTTCCCATCTTTGTTAAGAAGACACTCACTGTATTCAGTGATGAAATAGTCCTCTGCAAAAGGAATTCCCTCCTCACTAAACCCAGCCACGACAATATCAGCATGCATCATGGTAGGAGTTGCAGCACCAGGATCCGCCCACCCAAACGCCATGTAGTACTGCGAGCCAACGGCAGCTTCAAGGCCAATGGCAATGGAGTTGGATTCCGATAGAAGTGTCCAACGGAGACGGTAATCAGGCGACAAAGCCAGGCAATTATCGAACATCGTGGGCTGTGTGTAGATAGACCGCCTGCTGGTTGGCGGAGCATCAATAGAATCGGAGTTCGGTGAAGGGGCAGGGGAAATATCGGGAGTCGGCGTGAGTATATCAGAGTAGTTGGAACCGAGTAGGAGGTGACCGAAATCGGAAGCGGTAGGCTCGTCCCAGACGGCTAGAACGGACATCTGGTCCCAGGAGACGTTCGGAAGGAGGCGGACGGTGAAGGATTCGTTGCCATAGGTGTGGTTGAGGTTCATATTTGAGATCTGGAAGCCTAAGGTGAGGTTGTGGAATGAATCACCAGAGGCGCCCCACCACCGCACACGATCAGATCCAGGGAGCATATCGAATTGGCTGACGGAGAAGGAGCATCCGTCAAGGATGCGGACGACGCCGCGGAGCTGGTGCTGGACCATGGAGAGGTCTGAACTGAAACCGGAGAGGGTGGTGTTCTCCTTGCAAATTGAGGCGAGGGAATAAGGTATTAGGAAGAAAAGAAAAAGGGGCCATGGCCGATCCTCCATTGACCACCTCGGAGAAGAGCAGAATCACGGAGAAAAGCCTAGGTTCCAAGACTTCGATCGGATCGGGATCAGATACTATCGCTTGGTGTTGGGGCAAAGTTAGGGCTTGGATTTCGGAAGGTAAGAAGCGTGTGAGATACTACACGCTGAGGGAAGCCATATTAGTGGACGCTGCTTTCGCAGGAGGCAACTCCGAGACGCGATGGCGCGGGTGGGGAGTCCGAGGAGGAGACTTCTGTGTAAAACTCGTTTTGTCCATTTTTTTTCCCTCATTTTTCTTATGGATGTAAATAAATAAATAATTGACGATTAATTGAGGAGGAGAAATTTTGATGAGTGCTTAATTATGTTGTTACGGCAACGGGTATAACTAGACTTATTTATAATAATTCTTGACATGTTGCGTGTTTCCACGACTCATTAATTACTTGTATTCGTGAAGATCGCCCCCATTGGATGGTTTCAAGACGGACTCCTTTGTGTCGTGCACGCAAAATAAAGTAAATATTATTGGAATGTAAAAGCTGATATTCATTTAAAAATATAACTAATTGTTAAAAAAAATGACATTCCCTATTTTATATCATATCGATATGGATGAATTGGGACTTTCTCATATGCCCTAGTTTATATCATCTTGATATAAATGAATTGGGACTTTTTCATATGACTAATGAAATTATTATTATTATTTTTTTTTTAATTTATTCTTTGAATCACACCAAAAGAATAGAACATGAAATTGAAGATATTAAAAAGAGTGAGAAAGGGAGTGTGCATAATTAAAAATAGATTCATTCTAGAGTGAATGATTAATCTTTCAATGTATAAATGACCGCCCCAGCATAAAGTGGAAAAATGCATGGTTCACTCACTTTTGTGAGGGTATTACAGGATATTTTAGGCATATAGAAAATAAATGAGTCAATGTTTCGGCTACCATAAAACTCGGTCGGTTGGGATCTTTAATCCTTGGGTCGGCGAGGCTCATTCAGCCAATTCTGTTGAGTTAGGGCAGTTGGTCGACTCTAGTGATCGTTCCATTATTCGGACTTCACTCGGTCAGCTTGAGTTGGTTGGTCTGTTGTTTCGTTTCTACTGTCGACTGTTGAGCCTTATATGGTAAACTCATATTTTTGGGGTGAAATTAGGTTGTCGGCCATATGGTGAATCATTGAAATTTAACAGGTATTCTACCCCTTTATAAGGTGATGCATTTAGAGTTCTCAGTAAGTATTCAGTGATGAAAACCTTAGGCCTCCAGAAGAGTCTTAGAGACTACTGCGAGGCGTTTAGTGATATTTGGATGAGAGCTGGACTAATTCCTTCTCTCGGTTAGATGAGCCTCTATGATTGGCTCAGATAGTCTTCATTTGATCAGCTCAATGTTCTATTCTAAGGATGTAGTAACTGGTCAACTGAATCATTTGTTTTTGCTGGCGTGGTTCTTGTTCTCTTATTGATGGGCTTTAATTGATCATATTTTTATCTTTTAATCTTTTGGTCCATTAAATTTTCTTGAGTTTAATGTTGATACAATTCTAACATACATATTTAATTCATTAATTCTCTTACTTCTAAAAAATCATGTTGTGATAAGAACAAGAGAATTTATTGTAAAAAGTAAATTCAATTATTTTTTATTCATTACTTTAATAATTGGACTTCTTGTGCTTACGTGTCTATGCCCCCCTATAAATAAGGTATGGTTAGTGTTTTTGTTATCCTCATTTTTTGAGTTTGAGTAGTTTAGTCGGCTGGTTTAGGAGAGTCTCCATGGCGAGTGGCAAGAAAACCCTTGATAACCTTATTACCAAGGAAATATTAGTAAAAATCTTTGGTGACTCTGCATCACAAGTCCCCAGGAGAAGGAGCTTGAAAAGAAAAGGTTGTAAAATGGAGGTATTGATCTCAATTTTCTATATAGATAGAAGTAAAATGCGATGTATGCGATTAATTTCCTTAATATATATTTTTAATTTGCAATGGTTGCCAAAAACTTGATCCAAAGCAAATGATAGATAAATTTTTCACTATGAATCAAATAAGAATGCAGTTATAATATTTCAATATGGGATACTACACAAGTATATGTATCGTTATCAAGTAATATAGAACTTTTCTGATTAAGTCCCGAATAAGGAACCCACGGGAAGAATTAGTTTTAGATGACAAAATACTTAGCAATTTATATTCTTACTCAAACTTAAGATGCTAAATTAGGAATGAAAGTACGATTCGTTTTGTAATTTTTGTTTAATTTAAAAATAAAGTAAGCAACTAATTAACTTAACTAAAATACTTGCAAGATGAAGACAAGATATACTTGCAAGATGAAGACAATATAAGTAAAATATCTTTTTCTTTATCATGAATCAGTGATAAATATAAAAATTTAGTTGTGGAAGTACACTAAATGTGTTATGTTAAATAGAAGCAATAATATTATTTACTCTTACTAGAGATGCTATAAAGAACATTGGTTAATCTATAGTTTGAATAGTCTTGAAGACTGGCTAGGCAGATAAAAATATTAGCTCTCACTCTAGAGTTTCCTCTTCTCCCTTCACCTGGGGGCTAACATCTTGTATCAAAACCTAAAACTATAAATCAAATTGGGGGCTTTAGCCTATCACTCTAAAGTCTTCTAATTCTACATCATTTGCACTCAACCCCATGAACTACATTCTCATTCATGAAATCAATATGTGATTCCAACCATTTGTTGACTGAGACAAAATCATCTCGGATCTTACATGTTCTCACAACAGGTATTAACATCTTAATTGGCTAAACCACGAAGTAAATGAAGTGTAAGGTCTTGAATCATCACAACTTCTTCCAACATTGAAGTTTAATACTTCACACAACTTCCTTTAAACATTTAATCACTTATCATTTTAAGGAAAAAATATAAAGAAAACTACTCAGAATTCATGGAAAAAATACAACCACATGAGAATTTAAAAGTAGAAATTATGTACACAAACAAGAAATTTAAATTAAAAACTAAGTGTAATCACAAAAATAAACACTTATCTCAAATTATCTCCACCAAATATTCTCCACCCAAATTATCTCCACCAAATATCTTGAAGTTCCTTTGAATTATCTTCCTTCTCTCACAATACAAACTAATACTCAAAATAAAATAAAATAAAGGTGGTCGGCAGTAACGACAGTAATGTGAGCTTTTGGTGGGTGGTTGTTGGCCTCCTCTCTTGGATAATTTGTCTTTTCTTATAAAAATCCAAGGGGTGCCTTGGTATCTCTTCAAAAAAGTGTTTCATTCAATTAATCTTCTGGAATTTGTCTCCTATAAGCCAATTGAATGAATTTTCGTGTCCATGGGTTATTTCTCGCGTTTTTATCAAGGGTTTCTTCAAACTCCTCTTCAAAATTCCGCTTCAATTAATATTTCTTCAAATAAATAACTTTGGCGCTTAATCGCAGGTACCTGGCACTTAGGCATGGATCTGGGCACTTAGGTGCGCCAGTTCATTTTGCACATATCTTCATTTTTGCTCCAAATTTGACCATTTTTCACTCCTTGTAGCATATTCTATCAATTTGATTGTACATATAAGAAAAATACAAAAATATCTTTCATTTAAATGCAATATCTCAAAAATAGATATAAAAATGTGTATAAAAGTACTATTTATTTTAGGTTTATCAGGTACCTTCCTAGAGGGTGAGAAGTCTGGAACAAAGAAGCTAGGAGAATGGAATCAACCTAATGGCGCAAAAAAGCTCAAAGCTACAAAGAGGTTGAGAGAAGGTAGCCGACCCAAAGGTGTGAGGAGAGTTAAGCAACTCGCTTAGAAGAAGGAATTAATGAAAGATATTAGGGACGAGGTGGTGTCATCCAACTTGCTGATAATTTCTAGTAAGAGAAAGGAGGCCAACATGCTACTTTGTCCATCCTTAAGCCTGTTCAAGCCAGCATTCAACCAGCTGAAAAACCTACCCAGGGGATGGCCGAAGCTTCACTATTTGAAGATCAAAGGAATGTGATTTTGAAACCAGACTTTGGTACTCAATAGAGAGAGCCTCGCAAATTTAGAGGCTTGCAGTTCTGAAGCTAGACCTTGGTCGAGAAGTTACGGGCCCCATGTCGATGCCTGGTGAAAGTTGTCCCTTACTCTAGCGGTCTGAGTTAAATTGATCCATAGGTATTTGGTGATGATCTATTGTGATTAGAAGTTTCTCTTATGTAAGAACACTTGTTTGTTGATACAGCCGACGTGGTCTTAGGCGCTGTTTCATTGCTACCAGGTGTCATGCATGTTACTACTTCTTGTGCAGCTGAGGGGACCTTGGCCTAGGCATAGAGCAAGGAGGAGGCAGCCAATATCCCGACCGACCCTCAAGAAGGACAAGAGAGGGGAGCTCACAACCCACAGCCTGATTTAGAGGTGGAGGTGCTCTAGGAGGAACTGGCAAATGTGTGGTTGTTTTTCTCGGATCTTCTTAGATCTCGGAGTCGTCAACTTGTCTACTTATTTGTCGTCGTACAATTTTTTTTATTTGAATAAGTCTCCCTCCCGAATCAAATGATTGACTTAAAGAGGAGAGGAATCAAATAACAAAATGGCGTACGATAACAATTAGACAAACAAATCAAAAGAAAAGAGACGGAAGGCTTGCATATGGGTGATCCTCGTGTGATGAGTCGAAAGTATACGTCCAAACAGAAACGGATCGAAATACCCCGGAAAACAACATCTACAAGTAGAATCTCTATATAAGTCACCAGTAACCAGAGAACAAAAAAGAACATTTTTTTTTTGGGGTCAAAAGTCTCCTAGAGGAACATATTCCTACTAGTTAATTACATCCTGGGGAATACCCAAGAAGACTCTCAATGAAAGGAGTTTCGCTTTATCATCATGAATCTGGGGCATAGGTTATCAAAAGGTGATTATTTTGTATGGAATGGTCTTAATGCTTTGAAGCTCACACCAAACCATCAGACAAAAAGTAAATCTCTCATATCCAAATGGATAGCGGCTTCTCAGCACACGGTACCTATAAAATAATTATAGATCACTTGACGGGGACATCCCGATACGTCATAGCACATCCGGGTTGTAAGGGCAGAGCACAAATCGTCGTATCCCAAACGAGTGGCAGCCTATCAGCATCGGTCCGTCAAAGTGATATCAACGAGGTCAAAAGAGCAGAGAGGGCTCAACAGGGGTAGTCAAAGGTGGAGAGAAGTAATCCTAAGAGGTAAAGGTAGCCAAGTTGGGGTACCACGGACCCGTCATCTCAAGCCACTAGGACCTTAAGTATGTCTAATCGTGAAGCTAGTTGACCCAACATAACTAGAGATCCCCGGTCGGCGATCCATGAATCGCGTCGTCCGCGGGGACCTCGGTAGCCCTAAGGTCAAATGAAAGAAACTCTATTCTATCACTAGAAGCTAGAGCTCCGAGAGGTGGGACTTATACCTGCTAAAGTGGCAAAGAAGCCTCAAGAAAGAAAGAAAAGAGAGGTTCAGCTACAAAGCTGGAAACACTCAAACAAGAGGACTTATATCCCATCTGGATTGGGGTGCCTCCTAACACCCTAAGCGTGTCAGACAACCGCTTAAGCAAGATTATGTTGGGCCAGTCAGATTGGAGAAGCATGGGGGCTACTCCTCGGGACATGCAAATGTGATGCAATTATCTAACATATTCCTAAGCGTGGAGGCCCTATTAAGTATGATTGGGTTATAGCCATGCATGCAAATCATTTTTAAAATCGGCTCGAAGACCATGCAAAAGGTAAAAACTGATTTAAGAAAATCTTGAAAGTTTTAACCCTAAAAATTTTGATTATCTTAATTTTTTATTATTATAATTTTTAGGTAAAAAGAATTAGAACGTGAGGTCCAGATACGCAGAAAGAAACAATATAAAATGCTCCAACATGCAAAGGCACACGAGAAGAGAAAGATAGGAAAGCACCCCAAGAGAATATATAAAAAAGGTCAAATGCCGCTGGACCGGCAACATAATCTAGGAAAAGCAGTAAAAGCAGCCAGACTCCGCATATACATGTCTGATCCTAAGTTTATACAAAAATGTAAAATTCGGACTTAAAGTACGGGACATGAGTTGCTGCTCCTGGTCCTCATCACATGGTTCTGTGCGTCATCCGCCTCAAAACCTATGCTCGTACCTTATTTCCAATACAGACTCTTCTGGGACTCTATCAAATACATTTGAAATAGAAAATAAAGACTCGACCTGCATAAAATAAGCGTTAGTGGGCACGCCATGCATCGTAAAAATAATAAGTCATGCCTTATAATTGGGGGAGCTAAAGAGCACCTGCAAGCAAAGGATTAGAAATCATTACCCATAATAGCACATGTGTGAGTGTGTTTAAATAGGCACGACACCTGCAGAAGATCGCCCTAATATACTATCACACACAAGGAGCATGCAAGCACACCAAAAAAGGCGAGAATGTGACACATGGCTAGCGCAAGGCAACACAACACATAAACATAGCCAGGGGTGTCGAAAATACTACCTAGCATCCTAAACCCTAGCCTAGCACACCCTCTAATGACAAGTGCATCAACCTAGTATCTAAGTGTGGGGTAAATCTAGGTATGGTATGACTTTGACGGGGTCATCACACCGGCCCCCTCCTTAGGATCCGAAAGATCTAAAGGGTGTCATGAAAAGGAACAACACGGGTTAGATCCAATAGGTCCTTAGCACAGTCATACTCGTGTCAATCCTGATGACTTAACTCGCATTGCTCGGTAAACAATGCTCGTTAAGGCATCGCGACCAACATGGGAGTCACTCTCCTAACGGGTCTGGCTTGCTATCCATGTGAACATGCAAATGCAAATGATTGGTCAAAAACATAAGTGATGAGTATACCATGGGGCAGGGACTTAAAAAAAGGTGGGCATACCGTAGTGACAGCGGCCCCAAGAGGATTGACATGTCGTGGTGGCAGCGACCCAACGGAATGGGCATGCAGGGTGGCAGTGGCCCGAAGAGGATGGACATGTCATGGTGGCAGTGGCCGTAAGAGGATGGACATGACATGGTGGCAGTGACCCTAGGTGGTATGTCAATAAGGCAGTCACCTATAAAGGGTGGGCACGCCGTGGCGGTAGAGGCTCGAAGAGAATGTGCAACTTAAGTATATGATCAAAATCATGCACACAGACAAATGCAAGACAGGATGCAGTGATGCGACCATACATATGCACTACAATATGCAAAAAAAACGCCAACACATATGCAGGATGCATTGATGTAATTAATTGGTCAACCGGGTCAAGGCATACGGTCGAACTAGAGTGTCATGCCAACCAGCTCGGGAAGGCTGATTGAAAGTGAAGCGAAGCACTCGCCAGGCCGGTGTGGCTGGCCGGAACGAAGTGAAACGCTTGCAGGTACGGTGTGGCTGAACGGAGCGAAGTGAAAAGCTCGTCGGGCCGGGGCGGCTGGTCGAGGTGAAGTGAATAGCTCGCTGAGCCGGGGTGGTCAGACGGAGCGAAGTTAAATGCTCGTCGGGTCATGGCGGCCGGTAGAGGTGAAGTGAATAGCTCGCCGGGTTGGGGCAGCCGGACGGAGCAAAGTGAATAGCTCGCCTTGTCATGGCAGCCGATCGAGGTGAAGTGAATAGCTCGTCGGGCCAGGGCGACCGTCAGAGCTAAGTTAAATGCTACGTGAAATGCAAAATACAACATGTAATTAATCACATGTAATAGAGAGTTGTTCCCGTGCTAACGATCTTACCCGGGAAACCTAGAGTCAACATATAGAAAGTCGGCGATTGTCGCCTTTACTTTGGCAAGGCAAGTGGGGAACTTCTCCCAGGATCTCCAAGGGGAAGTTCTCCTCGTCGTCGTGAAACGGGCTAGCGACGACACTATTCCAGATTTCACGACACCTCTGAGCTTTACAAAATGAGCTAATGAATCGTATTTTCTCATTTAGCAAAGGCACATTCTTCGATCTTTCCAACAAGACCGGAGCAAACAAAGTAAAGGGGAGCGAAAGAGGCTCCAACCCTTAAGATTTTTGTGTGAAGGTTAACAATCAAGTAGGATTCGTTTGGCTATCGTAGGGGACTTGGTTGCGTAAGACGAATCCTATCATAAAGGCCACATCTGGGAAAACAAGTGATCCATCACACAGATGCGTCGTTGCGCCGGTACTTGCCGACGCACGCACCCCGTGCGGGCGATCGAACCCGCACTCCTATCACCGCTAAAGCCTAAGGTTGGCTAGAAAGTGAAATGCAGGGGGTTTAAGGAAATTATACCATCGCGACGTTTACGTAAAGCTTAATGCAGTTTGAGAAAGCTCCTTCACGAAGTGGAAGTTCCTTGCTTTCTCCCAAACAACGACGGTGTCTGTTGTCCGGAGATGTCGAGGTACTCCGACTAAGTGTCTGGTCGTCGGGAAGGTAGAACGGAGATGTGCGGAGGTTAGCTCACCTACGACGTAGGCCGAGAGCGAAGGAAATATGTAGGGAGAACTGAAAGACTGAAGTTCTCTCCTCCGTTTGCTCCGGCGACGATGTGATTCCGGCGAGGCCAAGGCCGGCAAGGTTGAAGAAATCCGACGAGGGTAGGCGGTCAAATAAAAGAAAGAAGAAAAACAAATGAAAGTGGTGGTCAGCGGCTGGAGAGGCTCCGGCGGCCTTCACCGGCGACGAAGGAGGCCCGGCGAGTGTAGACTGTGGCGTAGGGAGAGGGAGAACAAGAGAGGACCGGCGACGGCGAGGGCGCCGGATTTCGCCGGCGAAAGGAGAGAGAGCTTGGTTTTGTGCGACAGCCGGGTGCTCAAAGAAGCTCTCCCTTTTTTTTTAAATCAAAAACCCTCCTTTTATAAAAATAAGATAGGATATTAATAATCAAGATAGAGAATCATATGCAAAATTTTATATATATATATATATATATATTTTCCTGCTTAGAGGCTCATGGGACTTCTTTTCCTTGATGGAGCTCGCGTCTCGAGAAGAAGGGTTGGAGGCCTGGTGTGCTTGAATTTGAAAAAGGGGTAATTTTATAGGGGTATATATATATATATGAAGTATGCGTGACATGCCATGTTAAGTGTGATATAAAGGAGAGAGAGTGCGTGAGCAGCAGGTGATGAAGGATATATATATATTTGTATCATAATAATATTATTATTATATTATTATCATCATCCTCATATTTTTTATTTGATGATCGGCTAAAAAATGATAATTTGTGCATTTTTTAGCTCGCACGCGAAATTGTGGTGCAATAGACGTCCTCCCCAATTAGAATCGACGTTCCAGACTCACTCGTGTGGTCCATTTCGTCGTTCGGGATCATCCGGACAACTTCACTGATGATTGAGACAATTCAACCAAATTTCGTGCGTGACGCGACAAATTATATTTTTCAACCCGATCGGAGTCGTTCGACGTACCAAATGCCGACCGGTCTTCGCCTAAGCAAAAACTAAAGCCCAACAAAGTAACCCTGGTAATGTGCCCCTCAACACGCACCGAAAGGTCTGAAATGGATATCTTGTGCTATAGGGGTAACTTATTCGCATAAAGTACGACCCTGAGGCGCTAGAGTAGACATGCAACACATGTGACATCAAAATTGATGCCAACACTTGTTTGTTTGCTAGAGTAGACATGCAACATCGAAAGGTTTGAGTTAAATCAATCCATAGGTATATGGTGATGATCTATTGTGATTAGAAGTTTCTCTTATATAAGAACACTTGTTTGTTGATACAGTCGACGCGGTCTTGGGCGTTCTTTCATCGTTACCAGGTGTCATGCATGTTCCTACTTCTTGTGTAGCTGAGGGGACCTTGGCCCAGGCATTGAGCAAGGAGGAGGCAGTCAATATCCCAACCGACCCTCAAGAAGGACCAGAGAGGGGAGCTCGCAGCCCACAACCTGATTTAGAGGTGGAGGTGCTCTAGGAGGAAGTGACAAATGTGTGGCAAGAGCACTCACAGCCCAGGCATAGAGCAAGGAGGAGGCAGTCAATATCCCAACCGACCCTCAAGAAGGACCAGAGAGGGGAGCTCGCAGCCCACAACCTGATTTAGAGGTGGAGGTGCTATAGGAGGAAGTGACAAATGGGTGGCAAGAGCACTCACAGAGTTGGTAGCTCTTCGAGTTGTGCTAGCCAACCAACGTTTAATTAACCTGTTCATCCACAAAAATAATATATTATTTTAAGTGTCATTTTTATATTTATTTTTTGTGATATTGCACTTTAAAGAAATGTATTTTTATGTTTTTGTTGCAGGTATACCATTTTTATGCATTTTGAGCAAAAATGACACAAACAACAAAATTTGGAGCAAAAACAGTGAATTTTGGGGGTTTTGCGCATGATGCGCCAAAATCTAGAGTGCTGACACTTGATATGCTAGATTGGCGCATGATGCGTCAATCACGAAATTTTCAAGTTAAGGCAGTTCGAGATGAATTTTGCGCAAATTTTCAAAGTGACACTTGTTTTAAGCCTCCCATGTAGTAATTCAATGCATGTAAACACTTTGGAAGGTTCCAATTTGAAGGGATTTGACTCTTGGATCGAGGAGGCACATCTTTTGAAATTAAAAGTTTTGAGTTCTGAATTTTGGAGGGAGTTGAGACTCTTTTCAGAGAGGAGAGACAGCCAACAAAGGGGAACTTCTAAAGGGACTTGGAAAGGGGGCGAAAAAGTTAGAGAGAGAGAGGATAGGCGTGAGTTAGAGACACAAAAAGGAGGAGATTTTATTCTAGGGTTGTAAAAGGAGAGGGAATGTGAGAGATTTCTACTTCATTTCATTTTTAAGAGAGAATTGAGAGAGATTGTAAAGAGGAAAAGACTTGGAGAGAACTTCTAAGGATTTGCTTGGCAAGGATTATGAGTTAAGTTGTACTTTTCTTTTCTTTTTGTTTGTAAACTTGTTTTTATATATGAAATTTGTGTTTTATCGTATCCTTCTCATGAATTCTGAGTAGTCTTCTTTATCCTTCTCCCAACTTTGAAAAAATGGTTTTGTGAAGAATTGATTTTATTTTCTACGGTTTTAAATGTCAATAATTTGTAATGATTTGAACTCCGATCTTCATTTACTTTTCGATCTGGTCAATTGAATTGTTAAAATGTGTTGATAATTATATGTTCTGAAAAGGGGATATGATTTCTACAACAAAGGGGGAATCACATTTGATTTCATGGGAGAGTATTTTATCTATGTGATTGGGTGCAAATAAATAAGAAAATATACTTTGTTGGATGTAGAATAAGAAGATTTTAAGGTGACAGATTAGAATCCCAATTTAACAGATTAAAACCCTCAATTTGGTTCAGTTGATTGGAAATTAATGCGAGCATGTTAGCCCTCAGGGGAGGCAGTAGTGGGAGCTCTGGAGTGTCAGCTGGTATCCTCCCAGCCTAACCGCGGAATTAGGGACCAAACTCTGGATTAGTCAATGTTCCTTATAGCGCTCGGAAGAGGGTAGAGAATAGGATTGTTCATATTTGACACAAAACAAATTTTAAATATATTTTTCAAATGATTTCGATTTCTTCACAAGCCATATTTTCATTGTACAGGGGAGTGATGTTTTCTCATACTTGAACTTTTCGTCCACAAAAACCTTTTATTTTATTTCAACAATTTACTTTTAAAAGTTTAGCATCTAGTTTAATTTACTTGTTATAGTCGTACATCTGCATATTTAGAAGCATTTCACTTAATCAGTTTAATTTTAAAATTCACACTTTACTTTGTTTTTATTTTTATTTTTAATTTATAAGAGAATATAATTAGCTAGCTTATATATATTTTCAGCTTCCCTGTGGGATCGATATCTAGAACTCCATGAAAGCCCTATATTACTTGAATAATACATATACTTGCATTATATGTAAACAGGAATTGGGATTTTAAAAGAGGTTTTTGAAGATAAATTATTTTCATTAAAATTACATTATAGTTTGGGTTACATTGCATAATTATTATTAAGCTACACAAATTCCTGTGCGATCACCTGTTCATTCCTGCAAGTCCAAGTCCATGCTATAGTGAATATAGGTTTAGGTTCGAAGGCATGTCTTGCATGAAAAGTTGCTTTGACGGGGGTTTTTCTCAGCCAAGATAGTTGAGGACTCACTTGTAAAATATTTTCTTTTTGAATAAATATATAAATTTTATTAATTTTAGCAAAAATTTTATTCCTACCATCATTTTTTTCTCTATTCTATGTTGATGTGATTCAGTTTCTTGATATTGACGTGTAGCTTTGTCGCAACATTTAAGCTTCCACTGGCTCCCCTATATATAAGGGTTAACAACTAGGTTTTTTGTGGGCATTCAGTTCATTTTCTTCCTTTCCTTCAATCAATTATTTCTCCTTTTCTCACTTTTTTAACCTTCACTTTCATGGCAAACAATTACTCTCCAAAGCGTTTCGGGATGCTACTGCGACCGAGTGATCTATTTTGACTATGGTTGATGCTTCCTCGCTTGAGAAGGCATGTGTCTTTAATGATGGGATCCACATGTGCGCCGTTAGCATAAACCATTAGGCAACTAACATATTAAAAAATGATATCATCCTTTACCGAGAAAAATTCCAGTGGAGACTCTGGCTGTTGATCCACCTAAAATATATTGTATTTTTGTACACATTTTTATACCTAATTTTTGAGATATTACATTTTAAGGAAAATTATTTGTGTGTTTTTCTTTCAGGTACAATCAAATAGATGAAAAATCAAAAGGTACAATCAAATAGATGAAAAATGGTAAAATGAGTGAAAAATGATCAAATTTTGAGCAAAAATGAAGAAGGTGCAAAAATGAACTGAGGCGTTTAAGCGCCCAGTACTGGCGCTTACGCGCTAGTTATTTAGAGAGATCCGCGCCTAAGCACCAAGTAACCCATGCTTAAGTGCCAGGAGGAGTTATTTGATGATTCATTGAATTTTAACGACTTTTTGAAGAGATGTTTGAAGCAACCCTTGGCAAAAACGTGAGAAATAGTTTATGGACATGAAAATTCATTCAATTGGCTTTTGAAAGGAGGCAACTTCTAAAAGATTCATTGAATGAAGACACATTTTGAAGAGACACCAATGCACCTCTTAGATTTTTATTAAACAAGACTTGGAATATTAAGGGAAGAGAGCCAATCCACATCCAACAACCATCATTCATCCTAGTAACCGCCGCCACCGACCAAACTTTTATTTTATTTTGAGTTTTAATTTGTATTTTGAGTGAAGGAAGAGAATTCAAAAAAAACTTCAAGACATTTGGTGGAGAAGATTTGAGATAAGTGTTTATCTTTGTGACTACATTTAGTTTTAATTTAGATTTCTTATTTGTGTGCATGATTTCTACTTTTAAACTCAAATGTGATTGTGTTTTATCCATTGATTCTGAGTAGTTTTCTTTATATTTTTCCTTAAAATGATAAGTGACTAAATATTGAAATGAAGTTGTGTGAAGTGTTATAATTCAATGTTGAAAGAAGTTGTGATGATTTGAAACCTTGTACTTCATTTACTTCTTAATTTAGCCAATTAAAATGTTAATAGTTGTTGTGAGAACATGTAAGATCCGAGATGGTATTGTCTCAGTCAACAAATGGTAAGAATCACATTTGATTTCATGGATGAGAATGTAGTTCATGGGATTGAGTGCAAATAAATAAGGTAATAAACTTTCATGGATGTAGAATTAGAGGCCTTTAGAGTGATAAGCTAAAGCCCCAATTTAATTTATAGTTTTAGGTTTTGATATGAGATGTTATCCCCCAGGCAGAGGGAAGAGGGAACTCTAGATTGATAGCTAGTATCTTCCTCACCAAACTGGTCTTCAAAACTATTCAAACTATAGATTAACTAATGTTCTTTATAGCATCTATAGGTAAATAATATTATTGCTCCTATTTGGCACAGCACAATTAGAATACTTTCACAATAGAATTTCTATACTTGTTACTAATTCATGATAAGAAAAAATATATTTTATTTATATTGTCTTTATCTTGTAAGTAATTAGTTAAGTTAATTAGTTACTTACTTTATTTAAATTATCAAAAAATTACAAAAAAGAATCGAATTTCATTCATATTATAGCATCTCTAGTTTAAGTAAGAATATTTTGTTAAGTAGAATTTTTTTATCTAATTTCTTTTGTTTTGTAGAGTGCATATTGTCAAGTTTTCCCTATGGGTTCGATATTTGGGGCTTAATCAAGAAGTCCTATATTACTTAATAATGATACATATACTTGTGTAGTATCCTATATATAAATATTATAACTTTACTCTTATTTGCTTCATAGTAAAGAATTTACCTAGCTTTTTTTTGGGATCAATTTTTTGGCACTGTTGCAAAGTAAGAATCATTATTAAGGAAATCAATAATCAAATCGCATACATCGCAATAAATATCTATATAGAAATTTGAGATCAGCTGCCTATTTGTAAAAATCATCGATCCATCATAAACCACTATAGTGTGATTTCTGCCTAGATCAAGCTAGATTTGATCTACTCAAGCATCAACAACTGAGGAGCTAAAGAGTACAGTTGAGCTGCTCACTACGGCTCAAGATGAGAAAAAAATTTTATCGATGAAGATCATAACCATGAAGACCGTGGAGGAGTTCATCGATATTAAGGCCAAGCACCTCTAGCTCAACATAAAATTGGATATTGAACAGTTTGTGTGGGTCAAATTGGCCAGCCCATATTAATTTGATTTGGATGAATTTACCAAGCTTTGCTTTGCTCTCTCAGCAATGACAAGTGAAAGAGGTGAGTCTGAGGATTACAGAGTGATGAACAATGACATGTCTAACACATGATTCATCTGTTTTATTGTTTTCACTTAGAAGATTTAGTTTTTGTATACAATAGAAGATTACAAGGATTTAATGATTGAAAAAAAGATTTTTGTAATCGACCAGTTAAATGAAAAGAAAGATTTTTTTAATCAATTTTGTTTGTTTCATTTTTATCTTTCTACACTTTATTGTCTACTACAAGTGACATATGTGTGATTCCCAATTGCTTACCCCTTAAAGAGTCTTTTTTGGTCAATTTTGATGTGTTTTTCACCCAACTCAAGTCTTATCCAACCCCTATCACATTTGCTTGGCCGGGTTATTACCTCAAATGGACTAATCGTTAAGGTATTATTCTGGGGGTGATTTACTCGATACCCTTCAAGAAGCTTGTTGATATTGGGCATGAAACCATATAAAGATCGTGCTTATCATCTAATCACTGATTAGAGGCTTCAAATGAGTAAGTTATCATCTTCCTAGCTCAATCCCACTACCTTAGGATCATCCAATTAGAACAACTACCAAGTCATAATAATTTAGGAAAATTACAATTTTACGCTTATCATAGAAAAATGATGAGTTGGTTTCTACCTCTAAAACTTTTTATGTTTCAAACATCTAAGAGAGTTCATCATGATCAATGTTACCCATTTACTCTTTGATTTAATCTACATTTTAATTGGATCTTAAAATTTCACAATTTCCATTTTGCCCTTAAGGCTCTCCACTTCATAATTCCTTCAATTTAACTCAAATGACTTTGGAACCTTCTTGATACCCCACTCATGGGTCAATTAAAATATAAAAAGAGGACCTATATTTTTTCTAATATTTATTTAGTTTTTTAATAATTATTTTTGCTCAAAAATATAGATTTTCAATGTTAATTCATTTAGTTGACAAAAAAAAATTCACTATCCGTAAGAAAATTATTAGAAGTTCATCCAAATCAGAGGACCTCTAGGAACACTTTTCATAATTTTTTTGAGTTTTAATTTAGTTATTATAATTATTTGTTAATTTTGGTGGTTAATTAAATATAAAATATAATTTAATTTTAAAAATTATTTTTATAGTTTTCTTTATTTCCTCTGAGTTTAGAGAACTTAGAGAAATAAATTTTGCATTTTTGTGATTTTTATTTTATTTATTGTAATTATTTTAATGTAAAATTAAGGAAAATACATTTTAGGCATTGAAAAATATATAATTATATTAAGAAAATTACGAAAAATATTTTAAGTGGTCCCAAGTGATCAGAGAATAATTTGTGATATTTTAGTATATTTTTGTCTTTTCATGATTTTTAATCATTTTTAAATTATTTTTAAATTGAAAAATAGCACAAAAATGAACTTGTTATTTTAACATCAATTTTATTTTTCTTATGTTTCCCTAGTCTCAAGGAACACTCCAAACCACTTTTTCATAATTTTCTAAATTATATTTTATTTATTATAATTATTTAAGTGCAATAATCTCATTTGTTAAGAAAAATAGACTTTGATATTAAAGACAAGTCAAATGGATCTGAAATTTTTACAATGGTTTTAATATACTCATTATCCCCAATGTGGACCAATTTTTGTGATTTTTTAAAGTATCTTTTATTTTCTTAATTTCTCATTAGTTTTAATGATTTAAATATATGAAATTTTACCTTTAATTGTTTGAATTTTATTTATATTTTTCCTAAGATTTGCTGACCACAATGAACTTACCACTTCAAGTCTTGTATTTTTTTATTTATATTTTACTTTTTATGAATTCTTTAATTGAAATAAAGCTACCTAACATGGAAAATTAGGGCTTTCAATCTTAGGGGTGTCCTATAACTTTAGAAAAATCAGAAAACACTTCTAAGCACATGAAGATCAAGCCCTCCAAATTTCATGTCATGGTGGTTAATATTTAGTTATTTATGACTAAAAATAAGTTCTGGAGTATTTAATTAATAAAAAATAAAATACATGACAAACAAATTTAATTTTTGTTCATAATATTCTCTGTTGTTCAATGAGCACAGTGATATTTTTATTTTATTTTTATGATTTATGTACAACAAGTTATGATTTTTCAAAGTTTCTGAATTATTTCAAATAAAAAATGCTCTTTTTTCCTACTTATTGACGGGTGTTGTGTCATCCTCGCATGCACAAAACTTTCCATGCGACTCTCTTTGATTTGACTCCACCATCCATGTAGTCGTTGACCCAACCCCACATTCACGCTCCATTCCTTCGTCTGACTCCTTCCCCACCATCCGGTCGATGCACACCCAAATAGACGACATCCGTTCATCGTCCCCAAGTGACCTAACTTGAGAACCACTCAATTTCTAATCTTAAGATCTCGCTTGATACTCAACCACATTAAGTGTGATTTGCTCATACACCTTCACCTAGGCCAGGCGTACCTATCTATAAAGTCACATGTGTATAAAATACAAGTATACTCTGTAATTCATGAAGCCGAGCCAAAATTTAGATTTTGAGTTATAACTTTACCCAAGTGGTGAGGCCTCAATTTGGTTTGTTATAGAGCTTTATCTTGGTCCTAAAAAGGTCTCTGAAGTGTTGAATAGATATGTGGTTAGGTTTGCGTAGGAGTTCGATCGGAGGGTTGTGTGACTCTTGTCAAAGTCTAGTGCAGAGAGCTTGAGAGAGGGGGATTTTGATTGGGGAAGTGGGTTTGAGGTCTAGGGAATCTTGTGGGATAGTTAATTTGGAGTTTGGTGGGATGACCGAAAAATGTCCAGATTTTGGTGGGTAAAATTGAGCTCAGGCAGTGGAAATGAGGGGATGAAAAAAGTGGGATTGCACTTAAGGTTGTTGCAGAAAGCTCTGGGAACAATTTGGCAGAGTTTTCACAAGGATTTGACACCTCCTCAATCTTGATCGTGAAGGGGGAGATTTATAGCTGAGGCCAATGGGGAGGCCTCAGGCTCTCATTGGCTGGTGCTAATGAGCTTAGGTGGAGGGGAATTTGGTGCTCCTAACTAATGAGGAAATGCCACAAGCAAAGGGTCAAATTCAAGGATTCAAACCATGGTGGCCTCTATTAGTTTTGGGCTTTCCGACAAGTAGGGCGGCCGACGAGGCCAAGGGAGGTGGCTAGCTGACTCAGGGAAGTTTAGAGAAGTTTAAATGGTGATTAGTTTGGTGCTAGAAAACCTAGGTTCATGGATCAGAGAGTTAACTAAATTAGAAGAATGGGTTCCCCATTTTGAGGGATGCTTGATCCATGGCACCAATTCAGGGTCTTAAGTGATGTGATTAGCATCTTAGGAGGTCTTAAGGATGACAGAAGTGATTAAGCTTGAGTTAGTTCCAATGACTAAGGTTAATTTGGTTTTGGGCTCAAAATTAGGGTTTGGGCTAAAAGAATGGATTAGGGCTTTACTTGGGCTTGGATCCAAACCAATTGAAGCCTCAATTTGGTCTAGGAGAATGCCATGAAGGTTTTAGGAAGTGAATTTGGTGGGATTGAATTGGTTGCATGGTTTAATTTAATGGAATTTGAAGTTGGGTTAAGTTTGTGGTATTTGATTTGGGATTATGATTTAGGTTTTAAATTGGGTTTGATTGGACTTAAATATAGCTAAATTGAGATTTAGATATGATGAAATTTAATTTTGATTTGAAATAGGGAGGATTTGAAGTGAATTAGTGGAAATTGGGAGTGATTTGGGGATTTTAGGCATTTTGGAAGCAATTTGGGAATTTTGTCCAATTTTGGTGGATTTAGGTGCAACTGAGATCTTTGAGTGGTTAAGATTGATTTGAGAGAGGTTTGGAATGTTTTTGGAGATTTTGTTAAATTTTTGGACATGGGGGGCATTTTGGGAATTTTAGGTGGTTTAGGGGGTATTTTCATAATTTTGGAAAAATTGAAGTACTATGTGCAATTTGAATGGTCCAATGTGATTTTTGTGTGAGGATTGGCAATTTGGGCCATTTTGAGAAAATTAGGGTTCAAGGGGCATTTTGGTAATTTTTGAAAAATTTAGGGGTAGAAGGCTAAAGATGGGTGCTTAAGTGGAATTGGAGGTTATTAAATATTTCAATCATGATGTTACCCTTCTGGTGCCATGAGACCAAGGGGAGGCTCATTTTGGATCTTACATGTGTTGGTCCTGGTTAAGAGCTTGGAGACAACCCACATGAGTTTCCAAAAGAGTGGGGAAAGGTCAAATGTGAGTGATTTTAGCGTTTTAGTAATGTGTGTGAAGGGTTCGAGTACTTGTGTGTGTGTGTAGGTCTGATCATGACCAAAATCAAGCCACCCAGGGCTAACCCTAAGGGCTGACAATCCTATAAGGACTCCTCTTGAGCTCCCTTATGTTGGTTTTAACCTTTTAAGTGCTAGCGGTCAAAACTAAACATGTGGAACTCCAAGAAGAGTAAAAATGTGTTTAGATTTTCTGGCGGGTAGGTTTCCTTCACTTGTCCTCTAGAATAGTCAATAGAAAAGTCCTATGGCTAGATCTTAGGCTTCTAAGGAAGAAAGACCAGACCTCAACAAAAGTGAGGTCTTCGTAAACATCCTCACTAACAATATAGGCTATTTTTTTCATCTGTAGAGTGCATCTTGATCTAGGGATAACCTGTGAATGTATCCAAGGAACTCATCTTAGAGTGGAAGATCGTTGAATCCATCAATAAATTGATATTCGAGAGTTGATTGTTGACTATTTGTCCTTTGGTAAATTTGTGGAACTTTGGACATTGGAGGCCAAGGTAGGATATTTAGGTGGCATTAGAGGTCATTGGATATGCTAATCATTAAATCACTCTCCTTGTGTCATGAGACCAGTGGGAACCCATTTTGGATACTCCATGGGTTGGTCCTAGCCATCTTAGCCAAAGGCTAAGGGCTTGAGGACCACCCCCATGAGTTTCCAAAAGAGTGGGGAACCAGGTTAAGTGTAGGTGATTTTAGGGTTTTAGGTTGTAAGTGAAAATGTTATGAGGTGCGTGTGTAAGCCTGACCAAGACCAAGCCACTTGGGGCTAGCCCTAAGGCTTTACAGTCTATGGGGACTCTTCTTGTGCTCCCTCATGCTAGTTTCATCCCACTAATTGTTGGTGGTGAAAACCATACATGTGAAACTTTAAGAAGAGTAAAGAGGTTTTTAGAGTTTTTAATGGGTAGGGTTCCATTCCTAGTCCTCTAGGATAGTTAAAAGGAAAGTTTTATGGCTAGCTCCTAGGCTTTTAAGGAAGAAAGACTAGACCTCAACAAAAGTGAGGTCAACATTAAATGATGTTTAACAGTGGTTGATGAGTGATGGTTGATGGTGGCCGACAGTCGATGGAGGCTACAAAAGCGAGTGAAATTTATTAGATCTTTAGTGTAAAACATTGTCTCCTCCAAGTTATGGTCTTTCACGAATTCACAGTCTAAGTCCCCTTTCATGAAGTGGTTAGGGTTATATATATATATATATATATATATATATGGGAGAGACATCCCTGTAAATAAGGAATGAATCTTGACCTCCATCAGACGCTCAGAGAGATTCCATTGATTAGAAGGTGTTTTGTAGATATTTGAGTGCCTTAAAGATGTTACAATTGAGTGTTCTTGATCTCGTTGGATTTGTATTGTTGATACACTCGATTCGAACATAAGCTTATCAAATTAGGAATCCATTTGATCTTTTAATTAGACACTAGAAGCATCAAAAAATGGCTTCCCATATGAGCTTATACAACATGATGTTGACTTGAGTGGGTAAATAGTGTCTCAATATAAATTAAGGAATAAGATAGAGTAGAAATTATCTTAGCAAAGTGATCAACAATTTCTCAAGAACCCAATGAAATGATCTTTACAGTTTAGAAAATTGAACTATGCTGGCCAAATCAATCCTCGATTGATCCATCCACAACTAAGCTCTCCTTAGCTAAGAATCATGAAGGATCAATGATCAAATCATTAAAAATTTTGATTTTATTGGATTGTCTTATCTATTTTATTATTAAATTATCTGCAACTATTTCAATAAGATGTTCAAAACTTAAATTTGAGTCAAATAAGCAATGTAATTATATAACACAAACGGCTAGGATTAACTATTGAACACCTAAAGTTCACTATTTATGTCATTTAGCACTATCCTAACTCAATTAATGAATCTTTTTGGTGGTGTTAAGGTTGTCAATCAAGTTAGTGGTGACATGGCAAGCGTGGAGGCACCAAGGTGGGTTAGATCTCACTGGAGCTGGCGAGGTCTAAAATGTGACTTCAGAGGCAGTAAGATTAGCTATTACTTAGCAAGCTCAAAAGCAATAAGTTAACAACAATGATTTTAATAACTAGGAGATGGAGAGGTTGGCGGTGATTTAATGAGTTTGGAGAAATAGAGGCAACGGGATCAGCAACAACTTTGGGCTCAAAAAAGGTGAGGCATGTGACTATATCATAGCAAAGGTTGGCATTCAGATTAGGGGCGAGGGGATTGAGTTGCATCATGACATAATGGTTAGGTGTTATTTTTATTTTATTTTGATGTTTTAAGTATTAAATCTATAGATAGTAAAGTTTAGTTGTAAAATAGGTAAATACTAATATTTTGAGTTCTATATATATAAATCTCCAAAAAATTTAGGAGTTTTAATACATGTCATATAATTTTTATGTATTTACATATATAATACCTACACTGCAATATTTATTGATACAATACTTAAGAGTGTCATAATCCCAACAAAACATATACTTGAAAGAGCATATTTTGCTTTAAAATGAATATTCCTTGAGATATTTTGGATGACATGTTAAAAGTTTAATATTAGATAAGTAAATATTAAAATTTAATTATCATATATATATATAAATGATTAAGAAGAATGAGTGTGTAAATCCCAAAAATTATTAGAACCCTGATTTTTTAGTTGATTGTACATTTATCAAATAGAATTCTATAAGCCTTAAAACTCCAAATTTAATAAAGCTATGAATAATTAATAAAAAAAAGTGTTTGGTATGATAGGAGTTAAAATGTTTAACTCCCGATGAACTTTGTGGCTAATAATCACATGATTTAAGTTTGTTAGATCAAATAAGATTTTAGTATTAAATATTGATGATTAAATTATTAAACTTAATTTAATTTGAATTAATTTTTTTAAAATTTTTACTATACTAATAAGTAATTACTTATTTACTGAGATAATTAAATATTAGTAGGAATTCACTAAACTAATCAATCATTAATTATATTTTAGTATTCATCAGTTAATTTCAATTTTTTTTACTAAGCAAATGAATCATTAAACATAATTTCATTAACTAATTAAAGATTAATCAATCCTTCTTCTTTATTAATTATAGTGATCACTTCTTTATCAAATAAGTATCAATCATAATTTAATTAATTCAACACTAATTATCTTAGATAATATAATTGTTAATCATAAATTATAAAAATATTAAAATCACAAAAAATAATCTCGCCTTAGAAAAGTTAAACAAAAAAAAAAAACTTATATAAAATAATATCTTCATAAATTTATATTTCATAAATAATAAAGATATGAATTTCAAATTAAATCACAAATAATATTGTTTTACTTAATTTAGCATTTTTAAGTAACTATTAATGAATTAATATTGTACCTAATCCCCTCTTGCTTGAAACCCTCACTATCTAAACCATAGAGGAAAAAAGAAGTAACTAGTCGGAAAAAGGCATTATAGCTGAAGTCTTTAATGGCATAGGTATTTTCTCCTTTCGTCCCTTCAAAGATTTATTTTCAAAATATCTCTAACCCATAGAATAGTTAGATTTTGGTGTTGTTTGCACGCATGATTTGAGCATGTTTTACTCTAAATCTTGCCAAACATATAAAGGGGGAGGAAGATAAGATTATTTTGTAGGTTATGATCCCATCGTTGTCTTCTCTGCTAACTCTACTTGTGACAATATTGTGAGCTATTCATGCATTAAAGGGGGAAGGTAAACATAGACAATGGTTTCGGGTAACACTAATGGAGGGGGAAGAAAGGCGAGGGTTTTTGGTTGGAGAAGTGGAATGGGAAGATAGGTTTTAAGTGGGATTTAATATAACTTTGTTTTTGTTAATTTTAATTATATAATAAATTATAATTAATAAATATTTTATTACCTAATTATGATTATATAAATTTGATAAGTAAGGGTCTGTTTGGGGCCGCGTATTTCTTGCTGCGTTGCACCAACTGCGAAGCTTAAGAAACTTTTTTTGTTTGGATGCCGCGTTTGCGGCCGCTCGCCGCTAAAATAGGTGGAATGCGGGCCGCCGGATCGACCCCGCAGCCCGCATTATCGATCGGTTTTTATCTCCATTGCCCGCGCTCCCAGTGTCTCACGATAGAGCCTCTTCTGCCTTAGCACCTGAGATCGGGATAGGAAGGAGATGTCTCGACGGTGGGCATTCTTTCCAAAAAAGGGCTGCTCCTCTGTCGAACTATCCACCCAAAGAAAAGCATTTCGACGAACTCAGTCCGATGATGGCGACGATCTGCTTCTCCGATGAGAGACAGGTGTAGGGACTTCGACCGCAATTGCTTCTGCTAATGAGGAGGATGTTTCTTGCAGCCCTAGATGCGAGCAAGGGCCAATGGCTGCTTCGCAGGAGCGTGGTTGCCTACGCATGCGTTTGTCGCAAGTGGAGGGAGGTGACTGCTAGTCTCGTTAAATTTCCGAAAGAGTATGAAATTATCACTTTCCTTTCATCGCTTAATTAGGTCAGATATCTACATTCTCCTATTTTCCCTAGATTTTGGTTTGCCTTGGAAATTGGAATGTTTCTTCTTCAGATATTTGTCTTGGATTAATGGATTCTTGCCTGAATTTCCATCTTGTGGTTTAGATTTTGTATTCATGTTTCTTTCGTCTACTATAGTTGTATGTTGCCATTATGTTTGTTAGTTGTGGGTGCAGCCAAGGTCGTAGGATACACCAACACAATACTTTATAAAGAGAGATCAGCTGAATTTTATCTTCCACCTTTATCTTGGTCGAAACAGTTCTAAGTATTACTACACATAGGCAAAATAGTCATTTGTACAAAAATAACTGTCACACTACTGTTTTCAACCACCTGAAACAAACAGTCTGCTAGATTCCTAGTAGCAGCTTTCCCACAACAACTTACTGGGGCAACTAAGCTGTAGCTGCCCCAAACAGATCATAAGAACATCATAATTAATTAACCAAATTAAATTAAATTAATTATAATTAAATTTTAATAAGCATAATTAATATTAATTATTAAGTAAAGAATGAATTTTAAAATACTACTTAATAAATAATTATTTTAACAATTTTTTATTAATGAAAATAAATTTAATAAATAGTTAATTATTAATTAATATTACTTAAAATAAAATAAATGTAAACTTAATTAAATTTAATAATTATATTATTAATATGCAATATTAAATTTATAACTTTTTAAAAAATGCTTTGAAATAAATTGTTAAATAAGTTCACAAAATTTAATAAAATCTAATATCCATTGTATCAAAAGGGTTTTAATATAAATTAGAATTTAAGATTTGCTAAACCTTACTTGAACTATCTTTACCACAAAATGAGGTTGAAGATGCATGTAAAATAATATTATATTTATTTTGATTAATCGCTAGTTAAGATTTAACTAAATCCTCTTTAAATTCACCTACAAAAAGATATAAAGGGATTGTTTGGTTGCAAAACATGATTTATTAAATCCTGTAAATCTTTTATGAAAGAGTTAAATTCTGAAAAACTATTTACTATGCTGTTGAGTAAATCTTGATAAATCCCAAGAAATTTTTTGACAACTTTAATATGATTTAAAAGACTAAAGTATTAGAATAATATCTATGGCAAAAACATAAATTTCACATGACTCGTTCGTGTTCGGCTCGTTTATATTTTGAGCTCAAAAAGTGTGTTGGTGTTCGCCTCGTTTGCTTAACGAGCCGAACATGAGCTGTTCACGAACAAAGAGTCATTTTAACAACCCTAATCATATAGCCATAATACAATAAGGGTTTTAGCAAGATTTAAAAAATTATTATTTATATTAAAATATCATTTGAATCTAATTTAATAATTTTTATTATATTTTCTTAATCAATATTTTAATTGGTTATAAATCTTTGTAGTCTTGTAGTCAATTAGATTTCTTTTAAAATACTAC
>NW_018165767.1:121469-188713 GCF_001263595.1 Phalaenopsis equestris | reverse complement strand
TATATATATATATTTGTAGATATATATAACAGCCCTACCTGCCATAAGAAATTAGTATGTGATTTCCATATATCTTTAAGATTTAAACACTTAATATTCAATATTTAAAATATATTTATTAAATCTAATTAAGATAATTTAAAATTTTTATGCATAATTATAATAATAAATAATTAAATTTTTATTGAACTAATTAATCATTAATAATAATTTTATTAAACTAATAATATTAAATAATAATTTTCACCATTAATTAATAGTTAAACAGTTATTTATTAAACCGTTGAAAAATATTAAAATTTATAAAATGATTAAATGTGATTTGTCATTTATTTATTAATTAATGATTAAAAATTTTGTGTTATGATTAATTTAACAACATATTAATTAGTTATTAGTTCTTAAACATTTAAAATAACCTAAATAAAATAATGTAAAAGCCATAAACCATCTTCCACTTCCCCTCTCCTACCCGAATCCCTCGCCGTCGGTCCTACCGGTTTCGCCCAAAACCATCTGTCTCGTGACCGAAAGCTAGCGCTATTAGAGCTGGGAAGGCAACTACGAGATCACTACGTTCAAACACTTCTGAAAGTCCCATCACTCTACTCCTGGTCCGTTCCTACCAGAAACCATCGTGGAAGGTAACCTTTCGTCTTTCTACCTCTTCCTTTCTCTTTCTTCCGCCGCGCGCTTTAGCCTCTCTGAATCCCGTAAATACGACTTCCAACGGAATTTACTATATCCTGGTTTCAAGGTGTAAAACGGGTTTTTAGAACCTGTAGGATTTACGAATGCGTAATTTGACCTTTGGCAGGATTTTAGCATAGATCCTGTATAAATCCTACTTAAAAACAGCTACTATTGACGTCCATTGTTCACCCTCTGCTAGTGTTGCCATCTATTGGTTCAGTTTCTGCTTTCTGTTGTCGTCCACCTGTTCTTGACAGTGGCAGGTTCTCCATTTCTACAAAGTTGCTCTGATATGATTATTTATTGGATTCCCTTTCTTTCTTTTTGCTGGAATGCATCTTGTTAATGACTTAAACCTTACAGTTTCGATCTTGTTAAAAATTTCCTGAATTCATTTATTTATTAATTCAAGGCGTTTTTTGAGATTTTTTTTTTGGTGTGATTTTTTTTAATCTCTGAATTAGAAAATTTGCTAGAAATCGTTCAGAAAATAATATTTATAGATTGCTTTAGTTTCCTTTAAAAAGTTATACGGCATTTATTCTTATACTAACATGAATGAAAATGAAATTAGTTTAAAGTTATACGTTTCAATGAAATGGAATAAAAATGTTTTGATGATAATTATGATGGATCTCGGGAATTGTGAGCTTAACTGACAGTATGCACGATTTTAACTTGTGACCTCATGGTGATAGAGTACACCCTTAACCACTATGTCACGAATAAGTGCTATAACGGACTTCAATCATACTTTTTTCAGCCTTTTGTTTCTAGTCATTGAGAAAGCCCCTTGCACCGTTTGTAGCTGCGGCCAACTGGTGGCAACCTAGTGTCACCTGTTGTTAGCCTTCCTTGCTATCCCCGCGACTGCTGCCTCTACCTCTTGCCGCCTCTACCTCTTGCCGCTGATTGAATGTCGCTGCCACCATCGATTGGCTGCTGTTTGATGCCACCGCTGTTGCCGTTGGCCTGCCTTCTCGCCACCTTTGCTAGTTGTCACTGACCTCCATTGGCTAGTTCGCCAACAACCGCTTTTGCTCAGGTGTTTTATAATGCATTTTTAATGTACTCACGTAAGCACAAAATTACACATTCAAGCTTTTGCAGTGTTGTCTTTCAAACAATAATATTTATTTTTCAATAAAGTACATTTACTTTTCACTATATTTCTTTTATAGCGCATTCTTATTTTAGCAAATCAAACAAATTGACTATCATGGGATACAATATATAAAAGAAAGACATATTTCATTTATATTCTAAAATCTTAACAACAAAACTTGTGTATAAATTATTTATCTACTGAAAAGTTAGGTAGAAGATTGAGTGATAAATGCAATGATGGTGCTATCAGATGTTGGCTACTATAGTCAAGATCAGGGAGAGTTTGGGATTCGATATGCAACACAAGTTGTAGGTCAAACCAAATGTTGATGAGAAGTTCGACCTGATACAGGTTGAGCCTAGATGTGTTGCTGCTACTGCAGATCATGGAGGTCGAGCGGGTCTCATGATATTAGCTTGTTGTGATTGCTAGTCCAATATTTAGGCTTGCAAATGAACCAAATTGAGCCAAATTTGACTTTGTTCAAACTCATTTATGAAAATTTTTGTTCACGCTTAGCTTGAGATCAATTTGAGCTTTTAGGATTGTGATCAAGCTTGTCATTTAAGATTAAGCACATTCAAGCTAGGTTCGTGTTGAGATTATGAAGTTTATTAAATAGATTGTATAGTAAAATAAATGAGTATGTAATTGAGCCTTGTACAAGTATCTTGTTTGGAAAAATAAACAAGCCTTATGAAATCGAGCTTGTTGAGTCTAAAAAATAAACTTTTAAACAATACTATTCATGATACAACCTTAGTCAATTCTTAATTAAGCTTTTTAATGAGCTTGTTCTTGATTTTTAAAGATATATAAATGACACTGTTCATGAACATTAATGAATTAAATAAGTTGTTTAAGTTTGTTTATTTAATAATCATACAACTTTTTAAGTGCTCAAGCTCATTCGTTAAATGATCAGGAACAAGCTCTTAATTGAGCAGAGCCATGAATAGCCTATCAAAACTCTTGGTTTATTTGCAACCTTACCAATGTTACTGCTCTCATTTATTCTACATAGCAAACCGTTGATTCCCATTGAAACATACCAAAAGCCGCTACAAACTGCTCCTTCTCCTGAGCATTTCTTATGATTGCTTTGTCACTAAATGACAATGCTCTTGCTGCTAACTAATAGTGAGAATTGTAATTTGATCGCGTCACATTAATTCACAATAACATTTGTCTATCAATATTTTGCAAAAACGGTCTAGCAAAATTTATAATCCTAGAATTAGAAATTCAATTTTATAAAAATATAATAATTTTTTAAAATAATTAATTTTGATTTCTAGGGGTTTCTGATTGCATCAAATTTGCTCTTCATAGGGTTGACATTCATCAAAGTGATAAATATGAATGTTATAGAGGATCAAGTTAGCATTTAAACAATGCAAATCACGTGATTTCGATAACATTAATGAGACATAGGTATTTTATATTTGAAACTTTTTCTCTTGCTTTACTTAGATATAAGAAACACTACCATTGCCGGTCCCAATCCCGGATGTAAAAGTGGAGGGTTGCGTTAGGTAGTCGACTACCAGCGTGAAACTTGTCGAAATAAAATCATGAAATGAATCCTTTTGAACATTGTGTAAGTGCTAGGATCCCCTTGGAAGTGACGCGCTGTATGACCTGAATATAGTGAAATGTGTGCAAGGGCCACTACATCGGCGCCTGGGTGTAGTGTCAAATAAGTAAGAATTCCCACACTAAGGAAGAATGTGGGTAAGAAGTTAGTCAATGAAATTTATGAAATTAATATTAGAATAGGATCTTGGAATATAGATACTCTCAATTGTAAATTAATGGAATTAGTTGATATTATGATGCATAGAAAGATTAATATCTTATGTATTCAAGAAACTAACTGGGTTGGAAAAAAAACTAAGGAGATTGATAACTTAGATTTTAAACTTTGGTATTCTGGGAAGAGTTGCATCAGAAATGCTGTAGGTGTAATTATAGATAAGAGTTTGAAAGATAATGTTGTAAAAATTAATAGAGTTGGAGATAGAGTTATAATCCTTAAGATTATTATTGAGACTAAGATTTTTAATATTATAAGTGCTTATGCTCCTCAATTAGGTTTAGATATTGAGTCTAAAGATAAATTCTGGAATGACTTAGAAGATTTAATACAAATGATACCATTTGAAGATACCTCTTGAAGTAAGATTTTTTATTGGAGGAGATTTAAATGAACATTTCGTTAGAGTGGTAGAAGATTTCAGAAATATTCATGGTGACTATGGTTTTGGAGTGACCAATGAAGAAGGTAGAGTCATTTTAGATTTTGCTTTAACGTTTGATTTTGTTATCACTAAACTTTATTCAAGAAAAAAGATGAACATCTTATTATTTATAAGAATGAATATAATGAAATACAAATTGATTTTCTTATGAGAAGAAGATCGTCGAGATTGTAAAGATTGTAAGGTCATTTCAAGTGAGGATTTAAATGCCCAACATCAATTATTAGTTATAGATTTTAAGATGAAGATTTATAAAATAAAGAACACTAGGAATCATCATTATCAAATTAGATGGGGAATCTAAAAGACATAAATAAAATTATTTTAATGATTAAATTTCAAGATTTTAAAATTAGGGATGTTTATGAAGAAGCGAATGCTATGTGGGATAAATTAACAAATATTATTAAATAAGTAGCAAAAGATGTACTTGAAGAATCAAAAGAAAATTTTTTTGTAAATACAAATAGTTGGTGGTGAAATAATAATGTGCAAGAAAAGATAAAATATAAGAAGATATATTATAAAAATTTGTTTAAATGTAAAAGTTTAGAGAACTGGAAAAAATATCAAACGACGCACTAAGAGTCTAAAAGAACAATTTGTGACGCTAAAATTTTTGTTTTTAATGATCTTTATAACAGATTAAATACTAAGGAGGGTGAAAAATATATTTATGAACTAGCTAGACAAAGATAAAAGAAAAGTAAAGATTTAACTCAAGTAAAGTGTATTAAAGATGAAAATCAAAAAATATTTTTTTTGAAAAAGATATTCAGCATAGGTGGGTGAGTTATTTGGATTAACTTTTTAATGAAGTTTCTGAAAATAAGATTGACTTTAGTGATCTTAACATCATTAATTATAATAAAATGTTTCATTTTTATCATCGTATTTGTAAAAAAGAAGTTGAGGCTTTAAAGAAAACCAAATGTGGAATGTTTGTAGGACCTGATGATATTCCAATTGAAGTGTGGAAATTTTTAGGAGATTTAGGAGTGAGTTTCTTTGCTTACTAAACTCTTTAATATTATTTTAAAAACAAAAAAGATGACCGAAGAGTGGAGGAAGAGTAGTTTGGTCTCCATTTTTAAGAATAAAGAGAATGCACAAAAGTGTGCAAATTATAGAGGAATTAAGTTGATCTATCATACTTTAAAATTATGGGAGAGGGTAATTGCACATAGGCTAATTACAAAAATTTCTCATAATCATTTTGGATTTATGCCGGGCAGGTCTACTATGGAAGCTATACATTTATTGAGAGGTTTCATGGAGAAGTTCAGAGATAATAAGGAGGATCTACATTTGATTTTTATTGATTTAGAAAAAGCTTATGATAAAGTTCCAAGAGATATCCTTTAGAGAGTTCTTGAGAAGAAAGGTGTTGGTATGACTTATATTCAAGTCATTAAAGATATGTATACTAGAGTTGTTACTTGTGTTCGAACTGAAGGATGATTGACCAATTGTTTTCTTATTTCTGTTGGATTACATCAGGGATGGACTTTAAGCCCATATCTTTTTGCTTTAGTTATGGATGGTCTTGTTTAGTTATGGTGGATGGTCTTGCTGGACATTTACAGGAGGATGTACCTTGGTGTATGATTTTTTACTAATGATATCCTTCTTGTGGATAAGACGAGAGAAAAAGCTCAGGAAAAACTTGAATTATGGAGGTCTACATTGGATTCTAAAGGACTTCATTTAAGTAGAACTAAAATTGAATAAATGGAATGTATTTTTAGTAGTAGTAGCTTTAGTGACAAAAGTGTAATTTTTTGTGATCAAATCATTAAAAGATATGAACAATTTTGATATCTCGGGTCTGTTGTTCAAAGCGATGGCGATATAGATGGGGATGTTAATAGTTGTTGGCTGAAGTGGAGGAAGGCTTCGAGCCTTTTGTATGATAGTAAAGTATCGCTTAAATTTAAAGAAAAAATTTATAAGATGGTGGTGAGACCTGCAATGCTCTATGGCGCTGAATGTTGGCCTTTAATTAAAAGAGAAGCATAATACGAATACGAAGTTAAGTGTTGCTGAGATGAGAATGATTAGGTGGATGAGTGGCTTTACACTTAGAGAAAAAATGTGAAATGAATATTTTCATGATAGGATTAGTGTAGCTCCGGTGACAGACAAAATTAGAGAGAGTTCTCTTAGATGGTTTGGTCACATTAAACGCCGACCACATTAAACGCCATTAAACGCCGACCATCTGATGATCCGATTAGAATATTAGATGTTTTAGATTCGAGTTATGTTAAGAAAGGTAGAGGTCAGACCTTGGAAAACTTGCGCTTATTGTATAAAAAATGATCTTAATTTATTAGAACTAAATGAAAATATGACACTAAATAAGACACAATGGAGAAAAAGGATTCATGTAGCCGATCCACGTGTGCGATTAAGGCTTTGTTGTTGTTGTTGTTGCATTACTTAGATGTAAAACTTTCCGGGTTGAAATTTGTCAAAGTGGAAATATAGATGTTATGGAGGATTGTGTTAATTTTCAAAAGATACATAAATCGTATAATCTCGACTAAAAATTGAAGAGTTATGCTTGTGATAATGAAATTCTTGTCACTTTTGGATTTAAATTACTTGTTTCTCAACATGCATAGAAAATACTGTTTATTGTGTTTGAATTGGGAAAGTTGAAAATATGAAGTTATCGAAAATTTTTTTAACTTAACGAGATGTAGGTGGTATGATTTCTATGAAATATGAGTTTTTCTTGAATAATGACATATTTCTCTTGCTTTATTTTTTAAAATTTTAGTTCTTGCAGGCCTAATTTCATCCTCACCTCAAACTTTTTAAAAATATTTTGATACTATTGTTTTAAGTGACGTGGGAGGCTATCTTGGGTAATTTTGAGGTTTTGGACACACTTCAGGGTTTATTTTGTGAGACAACGACGATTAAGACTTCTTTCGATACAAATGTGCACATTTAAGTTATTTCTTCACGATGATGTCTGTTTTTAGGTCCTATTGTCGCATTTGATCCTATTAAATTGTGTAACACCTATTAAAGTTAGCAACATGTAAAAGCAACGTGATGCTTTTAACAACCTACAAAGTAAGAAGACTTAGGGCCCATTTGGTGCAGCTTATAAGCGTTTTAACTTAACGTGACGTTTTTGAAAACACCACCTAACCGTTTGGTTTGCGAGTTTTTGAAAACGCTGTCTGTCGCGTTTGAATTTTTTACACTAAACGCAGCCCGCGGGTCGACCCCCGCGGTCGACCCGCGGACCGCGTTTCAGGAGAAACTGTTTATCCTGAACGCAAAAGCTGCCCCAAACAAACCTTTAATCATCCTGTAACAAACTTTGAAGTAAGAAGACTTGACAGAAAATCCTAAAGTGCTTGGGGCATGAATCATACAATTGCACTTCTAATATAGCTCTCCTCTAACCATCTGACCAAGTACCTAAAGTAACCTTTGTTCATGTTTTAATCAAGTTTTTAAGTTGCCTTTTTTATGCCATTTTAATTATCATATGATTTTCTGTTTTAAGGACTATTTAGTTGAGCAACCTAGACTCATTTCGGAGTCTTTATGGCTTAAAAATGGCATAACATTTTTAGGGGCTGTGTTAAAACTAGTGAATCCTTGAAATCATATTCACTTAATCAGTCTTAAGAAATTCTGTATTGACTTGAATAAAGTATCCTTCAATAAGGACAAGTTTGTTTTGTTGCAAATGTTCTTAATTTAGTGGATCATACTTATTGAACTTAGTTCAATTATAAACATTTGTTTGCCTGAAATTTGATGGATTTGCATTCCCATTTTGATGCTTACATTTAATTTTAGGGTGAGTTTCAGTTTTGTGGATAAAGAAGCCACATTTATTTTTACATTTTTAATAATAGAATAATTTAAATTAATTAGATGTTTGGATTGGCATATTATCTTTCCTTAAAAATAAAAGTCAATGGAAAATTAATGTGAGGGTTTATAAAAATGAAATTCATTGCAACTGAAGCAAATGTAGGAACTGAGTGCACACAAAAGAAAATTTTTTTTGCAAAACAGATATATATGTTTGTAACTCACTTCAGTACGGCTCATTTCCCAAAATGAAATCTAAATGCTTATAAGCACTTAAATGTGTAACCAACTAATTATCAAGCAATCAAGATGGTTTAAGGCAATTATAACGATTTGACAAGTCGCACAATTGTGTTTGTGGAATAACTATTTCATGACTTTATTTGGGTTGTATGGTCAGCTGATTCTCTTTCTTTTAAATAAACTATTGAAGAAACCAGGCTATTGTATCTGTGTCCGTGTTTGTACGTCCTTCCATTCGTCTGTCCCATTTTTTAAAGCTTGGTTTACTATATTTTACTTGCATCGAAAATAAACCATTAAAATGATCTGCTTTAGAGTTTAACTTAAGGTCGATGATGCTAGTGAATTGTTTGCCTTTTAGATATTCCCTTTTCATATTTAAATAATATTTTCTTAAGATCGTAGAGATAAATTATTGATTTTGTTAGTACCGACAAGCCCAAATCATTGCTTTATTTACAGGAGTGATTCTTCTCGTGACCCACCATCCATGTTGTTTCTCAGTATTATTCATAAGGGACCAGCAAAACCCCTAAATTAAATGGCCCGTCCTCAAATCTCCCCCAACTACATTTGTGTATTTGGATTCACTATTTTTTCTTTTTTGAACTCATTAGCATTCATTCAACTCAATCCTGCAGTTCGGATGTGGACATATGTAATCCTCTTCCAGTTCTCTTCTTTTTCTGCTTGCTGCTTGTTGCTGTTCAATCTAACACAGTCTCAACCACCCTCTTAGTAGAGAATAGGTTGTGATTTTTTTCCTCAAGTTGCCTGCCTAGTGTTAAAGTAACCACCAATAAATTATCTTTTGTACAAGTTATGTCTGGAGTAGGAGTCTCTTCTTTCTGACTATAATGCAATGAAAAAAAAAAAACATGCGTTCTCAAAACACTTATTGATATACTGCTAATTTTTGTATGGAGTCATTTTTTATTTCTAATTTTACATTTTGTTTGAAAAATTTACAGGAATTTGAGACAGTGAAATTTTGTATTGGCTACTTCTTCCTTATTCGTGTTAAAGGTCTTTGAGAATGGGTTTGACGGGGTTGAGGTATGCTTGTTCCTCCTAATGTGATCGGAAATCTTCAGTTATTGCCTACTTAAATTACTTTTCGTTATTGAAATGTTGGCCGGAGAACCAGCTTTGATTGTTTATGGAAATTCACACTATATACATACATATTTGTAATGAAATCTAATATTAGTTCAAGAAAATTTTGAGCTTTCACAAGTATCGATAGATTTTGTACGGGTAATTACATGTAAATGCCAAACTTTTCCTTATAAAACTATCATTGAAGTACTATTTACAATAATCCAGCCTAAATTTTGAAGAGCCCAACAATACTATAAACTTTTATCCTTGATTTGCTTAGATAAGGATGATTTGGTTGTTATTGCCTGCAAATATATTAGTTTTGGTTGTTCACTTTAAATAGTTGGGTGGTAGTTTTCTAAATAAATAGGATTTTAGTGGCACACAAATATTTTTTGTTGAATATATGTTTTGCATTATATAAACATCAGCAATGTGCAAAAGATCTGAATAATATTTTTAAAGGAACAGTTACATACATACCACTCAATTCCTACGCATATACATATCTAACACCTAAACTTTAATTTTTAAAAACATACCACCTTAACTATGCAGAAAAATATATATTTCACTTGTTAAAAGTTAAAATAATGGTATTTTTGATGTGATGTGGAAGATCTGGGTAGTATAAATGTAAAAAGGCGAAGTTTAGGTTTAAATCTGTAAATATATAAGAATTGCGTGGTATGTATGTAAATGCCCCTATTTTAAAGCAAAAGGGAAGGATTTCAGACATGGAATTCCCTAGCCTACACTTCTCCAGAACTTTAAAACAAAGAAAGGTTGTAGCTGGGAGGTTGGTTATTATCTGATCCAATGAGATAAGCATGGCACTTGCTGTTTGTTTCATCGTACTCTTGATTAAGGAGGAATGTCATTTTTAGGTTTTATGGAGAGGTATCAAGCAAACATGTAATACATTAAGTACTTGGAGCTGGCTTCTATGCTTCGTTAGGCCCTTGGTTTCACAAGTCGGTGGAGCTGGCTTTTTTATAAATTATATAATTTTAACTTTCAAATACGAACATTGCTTTGCCGAACTTTATTCAAAGTAAATAATAGATATTAGGTTATTGCATTTCATATTGTAATATATATGTCAACTATCATCTCAGTTTTTTTATGTTCTCATGGACGTCTAACGACATATGATATGATTGTTTCTTTCACTTGCATAATTATAATTTATTTACTTATTTTTTGGCTTTTGGGTTTGTTTAGATTGAAACTTTTTTGGCAAATCTAAATTATGCTCGTGATACACTTACGTGGATGCTAATATTAGTTTTTGACTTTCATTTCAGACGCAGTAGTCGTGAAGGAGACCTATCAAAAAGCTCCAAACGCAAAATTGAGAAGAAACTTAAATTTATTTCGAGTAAGCTTGTTAAGCCTATGTAAATAGATATGCTTTTAATGTTATACTATCTAACCATTGAAGCTTGTCATTATTCATTATTTTTACATTATAATCATGGTTCATATTGACCTATAATTGACAAAACATTTCAACTATAAGATCAAATGCTTGTAAGATCTTGATGCTTCATAATTTATCATATGGTTTAAAAGTTTTTATAACTAAATGAAAGAAAAGAAAGTTCACTTGAGGTTTTCTATAAATTTCAGATGGCTTACTCTATCATGAAGGTCAAATTTTATCATCCCATTTTCTTGCTATCTGCTACTTTTTGATCTCCCTGAACTTGAGAGGAGAGGATATGCTGCTATTATAGGATGTGTTTTTCTTGGACTGACTTCTATAGCTCATAATACTATGGGCTCCAAAAATTTGAAATACCCTGGACTCTCATTGAGAGCTTAAAACGTTATGTTCCGGATTAAATTTTCAGAAAGCCGATGAGATTGTAGATAAGAATGTACCTAGAAATTTCACTCTCATTTTGTGTGAACTTATCTTAGGGTTCGAGGTTTCCTCATAGGCGCATAATTACTCCTCTCATTAATGTGAGAACACTTTCGATTAAGGCATCCTTAGGTGCTACGTATTCAGACTTAGAATATAGTAGCAACAAATTTAGAATTTTAAAATCATGAAACTATCACCGTTAGCTTAAAAGCGGCTGGTTGGGTAAACGATGAAGAAAATATTTAAGATCCCATGGTTCCGTCATCCCGGGTTGTCATGGTTCTCGATCTACTTAGTTAGTGTAGGTAGTTGACCTAACTTGATAGAATGATCCTTGTCAACAACTATGTGTTACTTCGTCCAAGGGAACTTTGTAAAACTAGGGCAAATGTTTTTCTAAGGTGGCTAATCTAAGTTGACCTTAGTTAACAAAGCTTTGTGCCCTATTAAATATATTCTATGATTCATAACTCTAAAGAACAAAACATCATTGAGGAACATACGGGCTACAACTTTGATTGTGTTACAGTGAAGTCTACTGACCAAACTACCTAATGGAGCCTACTGACCAAACCATCCGATCAGAGGGCTCAGGTCGTAATTTATTCTTTTGTGGAGCCTACTTGCTTAACCATGCAGACAGATGACTCATATCACATTCTTACTGACATGGAAATGTTTTGAGTTTAAATCTAATAGTATACTTAATATGAAATTGACTCTTTATAAGATTGAGTCAGCATTAGGTTTGTCTACCCCAACAAACAGTTGTGGATGGTGAATGAATTTTATTTTAAACGTTGAGAGATATATTTAATTTAAATAATTTTGAATTTTTATGATTATATAATCCTAATTTTATAAATAAATCCATCAGGTTAAGAAGTCCATCGAGCGTTATTAGAATAAATATTTGTTGAAATGCTTATATTATGATTTGATTAAGTTTAGTTCCTCGAGCGTTAAAAGATAGTATTAGTTCTGTTGACTTTAGCTCTTATTAGAGTAGAATTGGGCTCAGTCTTGTCAACTGCAGTTCTTTTAGGGAGAAGGATCAAACTGGCCAAAGTATAAGACTTATGAACCCACCCTATAGGCAAGGCGGCTTGTTACTCGTGCAAAATTCTCATATGCTTAAATTTGAATATTTAAGAGCACATCTGAGCACATGTGGAATGTTAATTTGTTGGATTGAGTTAATTTTAAATAACTTTGTCTGTATTTCAAAGCAGAGTAAATTTGAGCTGAAACCTGCATTTTAACTCGCGTAGTATTCTCAGATGCTTAAATTTGAAAATTTAAGAGCAACTTGGAGCACTTGCAGGTGTTTAGTCTTTAAAGAGTTAGTAAATTTTAAAGAGCTTGCATTCTTTTCGATGCGACTTAAATTTGAAAGTTGCATTGTGAGACTCGTGCAAGACTTGAAGTTTGTCAAAATTTGTATATTTGTGTATTACACTTTAATTCATTTTGGTTTTTATTTTGAATTCCTTAATAATGACTTTTGTCTGCTTGTATAAAGGGGTTGCAGATTTGTTGGCATGTTGGATGAACGAGAATATTATGAGCATCGAACGATATCGATGTTTGTCTTTATATGAACTACATTTAATATCGTGGGGCCCACAAAGCTATACTCCTCCCCTTATAAATAGGAAGGTGGAATGCTCATTCCTCCACTAAATTGCTTTAAATTTAGGGGTTTGAGTGCTTTAGAAGTAGCGAGGAGATTTTGTTTTTCTTGTTCATGTTCAAGCTTTTGTATTGGTTTCTGTTCTTTGGTAAGTTCACCATGAAATTACACTTTTTATTTAATTAGGCGTTCTTTTTTATTGCAAATTACTTTAGATAGTCTTTTTAATTCTTAATTTTGCAATTTTTTATTTAGTGCAAATTTTGTTAACCCTTAGTTTAGTTAAAAGCCTGACAAAATTCCGACAACATTTTAATTGCATTTTGATGTCCCCTCCCCTAATAGGGAGGTAGATGGTCGAAATGGGCGTGACCATCATTCCAAGTAAGACATGTATAGGTGGCTTGCACCACAACCTTAAAACGGTACATTCTGCCACTCAAAGAAATGTGCATGCAAGACTTGGAACATTGGCGGTTTAACATCTTTTTCCCCACCACACTAAGAAAAGCGTGTATGGGATTTTGTACCTGCACAAAAACACATAAACGTATAAATTTCCCCCACTGCGTTAAGAAAGTCACGTTTAGGCACTTAACTTTTGGCGCACTCATTTGTATTAACAATTATACCTTCGCACTTTAATCGATGATGACGAGTTTTAGAAAGGTTAAACCCACAATTTGGAGTGAGATTATTGAAAGAAAGTGGTTGTTTAGTTGCTCAGGTGAGATGAGATGGCTTTTGGAGAAGTTCTTACTGGAAGGGTGGGTGTTTGGGGTAGAGAAGGCTATGGGAGGATGGTTACCGCAACAGGATTGTTTGGGAGAGATGGAAGTGGAGCTTTGTTTCAAGTTTTCAGGATAACAGGTGGTTATGGCTTGGTATTAGGCTGGACGAAGGAGAGGGAGAGTTGAATGCTGAGAATGAGCTGCAGTTGGCTTTGGGGGATGAGCGTGTGAGCTGGAAGTGTTGCGAGCTGAGAAGAGGGACTCGGGTAAGTGCTGTATGAGAGAGAGAGGGAGAGAGGAGTGCACTGAAGATGGGATGTGTATAGAAGAAGGAAAGATGGGCTTTAGAGTTGTGCTTGTGCTGCAGCAAGAGAGTTGTGGGTTGCAGGCTGGGTGCTTGTTGATGTAGGTTGGCCGGAGTAGCACAGGGAAAGGGAAATCTGTAGCAGTAGAAGGGGGAGGCTGCGAATTTTCTTGATAATGGGTGTAGGAGCTGGTGGATCGTCTACTAAAGCAGGTAGAGGAGAAGGTTGTTTGTTTGTGGCTCGGTGTGGGAGAAGGAAATGGCTTATGGCGCCTCAGAGGGGAGAAGAGCTAATTCATTGAGCCAGAAGTACGAAAACGAGGGAGGTACTGTGCATGAGAAGGGGAGAGGTAAATTTCTTCCCCTTGGTTGGGATAAGTTAGCTAGGCTCATTAGATTAGGTATTTTTTTATTTCAAATTCATTTTTTGTTATTCTTAGGTGAGATAGAGGGCTCCTATTGGATGAAAAGGAGCTGTAAGTATGAGCAACACATGGTGGAGGAAATATTAGGTGGCGGTTTTGGTCAAGGAATAGAAAGTTTAAATTAATTAATTTATTTTTAACTTCTTGATATACGCTCTATCAATTTACATTCAAAAGCCTAGTAATATTGGTCTCCTCCCTAGACAAAGCTGACATTCCGAATGTTCTCGCTTAGTTCGCTTTGCAATCAGAGGTTGTTCAATTGACTGAGTCGATGTTCGATGCAATTTGAGCCTAAATTATATGCATTGCTCCAACGGGTTGTCTTTTATTTTTTTTATCGTGCTTTCTCTTTTTGATCATGATAACCTATTCCTAGGAAATTTCGATGCTCTGAACACAATGATAGAGTTTGTTTTTGCAAACAAATATTATTTGGACCAATTTTGGCTAATGTCGACACATTTCACGTTAATTTGTGCTATGTCACATTCATCTTTCTCTATGCATCTTGCATCTTGTAGATTGGACTCGTGAAATATATATTGAGTTCAACAAGTGCACCCTAACAAATATGGTGCGTGCCTGAAATAGATCATATTTGTTTTTGGATCTTCAAAATTTCATTTGAATGTCAATGATGATTTTGATTTTGTGAATCTCCGATAACATTCATGGATGCCAACACATGTGGACCTGAACTTGGAAATACAAACATATTCTCTTTAGATTAGTTTTTGGTTGTTGTTGCCTTTTGGTTTTAATGACTCTTTTTCATCATTGATACTTGTATCCTAGAAGAAGAATATAACTCTTATGCTAGATTTTGAAACTTGAATTTGTACAAGTCGGCATGATTGTAGCGATTTATTGAATTTGTCAAGAAGTTTGAGCTTGTCTTCTACCTTTTGGTTTTCTACTTTACTGGGCTTAGTTGAAAGATGTAAGAAGATGAGCTTGCCTTTAGGGCATATATGAAGTCGATGACAAAAAGTCGTCGGCCCATTCAACACTTGGCAGTTTGATGGATGTTTTGATGGCATAATACCCCTCGAAGCATCCTTAGGCCTTATAAGAACATTGATATAACTTCTTTTTATGTGCTTTGTTGAACCCATTTAAGATGGGATCTTCGATTTGTGCTTTGTGCTTAAGCATACCTATTAAAGGTAATATTTAGTTCAGTTTGATGTCTCCTTAGGCGAGCTTCATTTCCTTAGATATTGTTTTAATTCTAAGATCAATTGATTTTTTTTTTAGATCTGGAAAGCTTGAACTTTTCAAGTTGGAAATGCTTAGGCGAAACAACCATCATCTAACAATTTTTTTCGTTGCGATCTTATCTTATGTGAGAAAAATAGCCAACAACTTGGCCATAGGCCTGTAAGGTTGGCCTTTATGACCCACTTGAGTCTTATACTAGGGTTGTAGATGGATTTGCACTATTTTCATCGTCTTCCTCTAAGGCCTTAACTTGTTTAGTGCAAAAAAAAGCCAACAACTCTGTCACTTATGGGCTTGTTGAGCTCGGCCTTCATGATTTGAGTCCTAAACTTGAGAGGCTTAGTGCTTCCCCAACTTAACCAAATGAAGTTTATAGAATTGTGGGATTTTCTCGTCTGACATAGGAATCTTGGCGAGTCTTAGAGATGGACCTTTAAATGCTGGAATCATTGTAGGAATTTTATTTAAAAATTGTTGGGCTAGCCAAAAGAATATATCTTTATCATTGGCAACTTGAATATCTTCTTGGGGATCTTGACATAAAGTACGATGTTAGCCGAGTGAAGATGTTGATATTAGACTCGATTTTGAACCTTGTTGTGGGGACCTCGACCTTGAGCTTGATGATATCTTGAAAGAAAATGCCTCCTATATGATGTAGGAATTTTAATGATTGCTGCGGTCAGGGTGTTGGCATTTAGCACAATGTTAACTCATATGATTGAAGAATTTTTGGGATCACTCCATTAAACATAGTGTCGACCCAAACGATTGAACAATTTTGTGGATCTCTATATTTAGCATGATTTCAACCCAAATTGAGAATTTTTGAATGATTGGACTTCTGTTTAGGAGTTTGAAAGTTACGGTGCTTGATGGGTTCAAATATCTTGGCATGAGGCACAGTGGCCACTTAAATCCTTAGTGATCTTTGTCACGAATACGATGTCAACCCAAGCATAAGAGATCTTGGTGTAAGGCACAATACTGAACCTTGCAACTGTGGATCTCGACCTTAAACTTGTTAATGTATTATAAGAGGAGCCCTTTGTTTGATAAAGGGACTTCAATGATTGAGGCGCTCAAGGATCTTTACTTTGAACTCGATGTCGACCCGAACGATATGCACCCATACTTTACAATGGAGTGATATCATGATTTGAAAGATACATCAAAGGATCTTGACACTGAACATGATTTCAGTCATAATGATTGAATAGGTTTGGGGATTTTGACATTTAATGCGATATTGACCAAGATGACTGAAGAATTATGGAGTTCTCAACATTTAGCGCGATGTCGACCCAGCTGATTGAAGGATTTTGGGGTTCTCGATGTTTAACACAATGTCTACCCAGATAATAGAGAAGATTTGGGGAACTTGACATTCAGTGTGACGTCAACCTAGATTTAGAATTATGGGGACCTCGATGTTCAACATGATGTCGACTCAGATGATTAAAGAATTTCAAGAATTTTGACATTTAGCGCGATGTCGACCCAGATGATTGAAGAATTTCAATGATATTAGCGTTTAACATGATGTTGATCTAGATGATTCAGAATTTCGGGGGTCTCGACGTTCAACGCGATGTCCACCCAAATTATTGAAGAATTCCAGAGATCTCGGCGTTTAGCGCGATGACACAAATTGAAAATTTCTGCGTAAAATATGATTGTTAACCTTAATAAAATAAAATAAATATAAAATAATTAAAAATGCCCTTTGTTATGTAGAGAGATTTCGATGGTATGAAATATTTTTGAGATCTTGATGTTTAGCGTGCTATTACCCATAGAAAGATAAAAAATAAAATAAAATAAAATGCCCTTTGTTTTGTAGGGGAATTTTCGCGACAAAATATTTTGAGGATCTTGACGTCCAGCTCTATGCCATCCATATGAAAATAGAATAAAATAAAATGCCTTGTCTTGCAGGGGGAATTTCACATTTTGGTGATACAATTTTTTATTATGAGAAGATAGAATGAGATCTTGACATCTTTACGTAGCATTTTAGATGCAGACTTTTTAATTTGGTGCTTAGGTGTAGTACTTCTTTAAGTATCGGTCATCAATTGATGTTTTATTTGTGTTGCAATAGATTTACTGACGGGCAATTTGCTCTCTTTTAAATAATTGATAAAAGATTATTTCCAATGGCCTTGTTCTTCAGCCATAGAGGTATCCTGATGACCTCCTAAAACTATCTTAAACTTAGATTCTTCTTGATTTGCCTGAGTCTCATTTGGCTGGGCTTGCATAATAGTTTGTAAGACAGTTTGAGGAACAACCGTAGTTGTATCCTGCTGACTTGAACTTGACCCCTCTTCTATTGAGGATTGCAGATCTACCGGCTTCAAGGTTCGACTAGTCATGATATTAATCATCACGTGTTCAAAGTTCATATTCTCCATTGCTTTAGCCAATTTATTCGTGCTACCTACATTACTATTCTGAGTTCGGGAGACTGGGTCAGAGTAACTTTTGAGATTTGATTGAGTAGCTGAAGAGCTCATTTGTAATAGTAAGCTAACTCAAGCTTGTTGATTTTGTATGTGCCTTTCACTTGGTTCATGATGAGCTGAGAATCACCATAAACTTGTAGATTGTTGATTTTTAGAGGGATGACTATATTGAGGCCTGCTATTAATCTCTTATATATCGCTTCATTATCGGTCCGTGGCTCAGTAAGATTGTATGAATATCTCATTATGCCTCCATCAAATATCAAAAAATTAGACCAATTCTAGCTCGTGATTTTCGAAGGTCTGGATGTTGGGCAGGTTTGATTAAAGAAGCTTCATTGAAATAGAACTTTCAAATTTACGTCTTCTTATGCTCCTAAATAAGTAGAATTTGTTCATCAGGTAGATCATCGTTAAGTGGTGATCCCATGGGACCGGCACGTGCAGCTAAGAAGTCAGTTAAAATTTGTCTTTTCATTGCTTTCTGCAGAGCATGGATGATATTGAATTGCAAGAGGACCGCCCATTAAGCCAAGTGACCTGTCAATGCTTATCTGTCATTAAGAAATTCAACGAATCGATTCTTGAGCTAGTGTGATTTTGTGAGAGATCATATAATGAAAGAACTTTTGGGCAGCGAAGAGCAACGCCAGACAGTGCTTCTCAATGGGGAAGTAGCACACTTCTACTACTATGAACCTTCGACTGATATAATAAAGCGTATTCTCCTTGCCTTTTTCATTGTGTTGAACAAGCAATACTCCTAGGGACTCTTTTAGTGTCGTAGTGTTCATGATAAGTGGCTTCCTCGGAATTGGTGCTGCAGTGTACATGGTTAGTGGCTTCCCTGGAATTGGTGCTGTAAGTATCAACAGACTTAGCAGATACTTCTTAATGCTATCAAAAACTTACTAACATTCTGCGTCTCATTTGAATGGGGTGTTCTTCATGAATTTGGAGAAATCATGGTATATATTTGATAGATTTGATATGAATCACTCGTTAAGTGTGAGTTTTTCTTGTAAGATGCGGAGTTGACACAAACTCTTTGGCGGAGGCATCTCCATGATTGCCTTGATTTTGCTTGGTTCGATCTCGATTCCTTTGTGACACACAATGCTCCCAAAAGTTTTTTAGAGGAGACCTGCAAGGCACATTTGAGGGGTTTTTTTTGAACTCAAATTTTTGGATTCTTTCAAATACATTCAAATCTTTGAGATGGTGTTTGTAATCTTTTCTTTTGACAATAGATCATCCACATAGCATTCAACCTGCTGGTGTCTTAATTCATCAAAGATGTGTGTTATAGCCCTTTGACATGTTGCACCAACATTCTTCAAGCAAAAGGACATGACGTTGTAGCAATAGATACTAGTTGGCGTCCTAAAGGATGTGATTTTGGGAACCATTTTGATGTGATTGTAGGATGACAATTCATTCATAAATGAAAACATGTCATAATTAGAAGTATTGTCTACTAATCATTCTATCATTTAAACGAAAAGTCATCCTTTGGACACTCTTTATTAAGGTCCCTGAAGTTGATACATATGCGTATATGCTAATTTCTTCATTAGGACAATATTTGCTATCTAATCAAGGTAATTCACATCTCAGATGAAACCAGGCTCGATAAGCTTCTTAGTTTTAACAATTACCTGCTCTTCAATCTCCAATCTCATTCGTCTTGGAGCCCTTTTAATTGGTGTTACATTTGGTTTGATTGCCTAGCATCTCTTCGGAAAGGTGAGCACTAATGAAAATTGGACGAGAGTCATTTTTAGTTCCCAAGTTAACTTCTTTTAGCTCATCCATCGAGCAGTCTGTCCAGCATCTTCCAATTATTTGAGAGCGGGTTTGACTTCTACATCTTCATCTTAAGGGAGATTTGTTTCACACGCGATCTCTTCATTTTCATCTTCAATTTCAATCTTCATCTGTTATGGCATAACGGGCTGTCTTTTGCAATATTCGCATTTGAGACAAACCTCAGGCTTTTGGGGGTACAATTGTCATTTCTTCTTGATACGTGTGGACTATTCCGACCTCATATTTTCTCAAAGTTTGAGCTCGTTAATTAGTGATTCCATTGTTAATTCCAAGCTTTTTCATCATCCATCGCATCTTTGGAGAATAATATGCAGGCATCCTCATTGCGCCATCTTTTTAGATTTAGGGCATTGAATGAATTGACCATCATTGCGCTCATATTCTTCACGTTTACAGAACAAAATTTCTGGCCCACCCTTCCCAGGCAAAGGGTACATGATATTATAGAGGCTAGAAGGAATTACTCAATATCACCGATAGAGCCATCCCCTTTAACCCATTTTATAGTTTTGAATTTGTTATGGGTAGGAACACTCACTTTTGAGACTGATCATTTGATCGAGTAATATTTGTTGAGCTCTTAATTTAATGTTCAACATTCTCATATTTTTTTTGATGTGCAGGTTGAAATGCACGACGTGTTGATACTTTAGCAAACTGAGACTTTGATATGACTCTGAGTAAATACAATAGTGGTCCTAGCATTAGCGATAGGAATCTTCCAATTATCAAGCTGGATAGCGGCCATGTAGAGCAGGATCTCTTAGGTGAGATTATTCTTACATTTAGAGAACAAGATAATTCCATAGGGTGGGAACCACCGTGTTACTTGTTAGTGGAAATATCTTCTTTCTAAATTGAAATCTTAAAGATTTCTGAAGTCAAATGTCATATGTCATAAACTTCAAATTGTCACCACAAAATTTTGTCATGATGCAGTGACCTTCAAACTTGTCTGCCTTCCTACCTGGACATTTTGGTAGTGAATAGTTAGAATTGAAACTTCAATATCACAACCTGATACTTAACATGCAGAGCTTGTTCTCTACTGGGACCTTTTAACAATAGATTCTTGAATTGAGATCAAAGTCATGCCCTGAAGTTTATTAGACAGAGTTTGCCTCTCTGTTGGAACCTTTCAACAGTAGATTTTTAGATCAAAATCTAGAAGTCATACCCCGATGCTTACTAGACAGAGTTTATCTTGTTGTTGGGACCTTTCAAAAGTAGATTTTTATATCAAAATCTAAAAGTCATAATCTAATGCTCACCAGATAGATTTTATCTTGATGTTGGGACCTTTCAGTGACATGTTTTTAGACTAGAATCTAAATGTCATGAATCAATGTTCATTAAACAGAGTTTATCTTGTTGTTGGGATCTTTCAATGATAAATTTTTGATTGGGATTCACGGGACCTGCCCCAATGTTCACTAGATAAGTGTACATCTTTATGTTAGAATCATTTGGGAGCACGCTAAAATCTAAGTGCCATGCTCAAATGCTCACTAAACAATTTACTCAAGCTTTGAGAAAATACAATGAATAAAAATAAATATACTATTCATTTATTTTTTTAATATTTTCTTAAGTATATATATATATATATATATATAAACTAAGCACAATCGATGTCGTCTCCCACGCTCGGCTCTGCTAGGATTTTGACCCATGTCGAACCCTAGCAACTCTTATTGTATAAGATCATTTCCTTTCCCCTTTCCTTTCTCCGGCGTCATCTCTCCATCTCTCCGTCCTCTCCGTCGTCGTCTGCTCGCGCTGCTTCGACGTCGACTGCGGCTCGCTTTCGCGGCTTTCAAAGCTAACAGAGTTTGCATCTGCTGTGTCGTCTCTGTTCGATTTTGACGCTGACAGGTTCGCACGTTTCACACGTCTTCTTCGATTCCTGTCTTCTACGCGGCTTTCTGGGCGGGATTCTGCGGCTTCGCTCATACCGTCTTCGACTTCGCTCATATCGAAGTTTGCTCTTATTGAAAAATTTCAGTTGGGGAACCCACCTGTGAAAGTTATCAAGAAAAATTTTGATGATCTCAAATTAGCAGAAAATTAAAAAGTGAGGCTCATGGATGGGAGAATGTATTGATTCAATTAACCGTTATTGAAGACTACACTTAGATTTTCTCCAAAAAATATCTCAGCATTGTTGGTAAATCAATGAAGCTACTCAATTGGTTTCCTGATTTTGACACCAATCTTGAACCTCCTACTGTACCGGTATGGTTCAGTCTACCAGGTCTCAAGCTGCACTTTTTTCATCATCAGGTTCTTTACTCTATTGGGGCCATACTTGAGGACCTTATGAAGTTAGATCTACCGACTTTTAACCTAACCAAACATTTTGTGGCCAGAATACTTGTGGAAAGAGATATTACTTTACTTGATGTTACTGACGTCTAGTTGGGCACAACTCGTAATGGATATTGACAACAAATCGTCATGGAGCATAAACCACCTTATTGTTCTCATTGTAAGATGTTTGGGCATACACTTGATAAATGCCATAAGTTTAATCCTAATTTGAAATCTAAAGATCAAGTGAATAAGGATGGATCTAATTCTACTACTCTGGACACATCTGTTCCATCTAGAGAGAAAGCTTTCACAGGACAGATTTTGGATATCGCTAAAGATCAACCACCTACCATCCCTGCTGAGAAGGTGCAAACCGATCTTCTACCCAACATCGCAGTTCCTGATGAAGAACATTATACTATAGGTACAAATCCAAAAGTGCTTATACTTTTCACTGTTATTGAAGATGACTCACTTACATGCCAAGACACACAAAAGTGCTCATTTGATTCAATCAAAGATCAGCTGGTACAACAAACAGTTATTTCTAATGTTCAACATCCTACACATCTCCGGCACACTTTAGACCATTCCACTGATCAGACGAGCCAATCTTCGGATGAGAAATGACTGGTCTATTCCAGGAGAAAGAAGAAGACTGGAGGCCGACTCGAGCTTGGGAACTTATTGGATGATACTTTGGTCATTACTAGCTATGTCACTCATCTTACCAATTTGTTAGTTGACTCATTTCCGAGAACTAGAGGCAGAGGAAAAACAAAATTGGGTCGCTCTCTAGCTACCTAGTATTAGTTTTTTTTGCATTTTTTTATTTTTCTTTAGGTCGTATAATTTTGTATATTTTCTCTTTTTTTGGAACCATTTGTATGTAGTGGTTATCGCGGGGGAATGGTGTCATGCTTGGGCCCTTTCACACAATTTATATGTATCCATATTTCTTTTTAGTATATTAGCCTTTGAGCTTTCTCAAAAAAAAAAAATAAAAATAAAAATAATATATATATATATATTGACTAGAAATAAAGCGTGATTATATATATGCATATATATATATATATATATATATGGTTAGCTAAAGATGGAAAGAGAAAACTTTCCCAATGGAGTCGTTAGAAATATACAGGCTCTGAAAATTCGAAACACCCCGCGCTCTCGTAGAGTGCTTAATGTGTTAACTTTTAAGTCAAAGCTTCTTAAGCAGATGAAATAGTAGATAAGACATTACGCAAAGATTTTACTCTCATTGCGTGAGGAATTTAAGATCTGAGGTTTGGGGTTTCCCATTGGCACAAGCCCTTATGGTTAATTATAATTCCCGATATCAAGAGAGCACTTTTGATTAAGGCTAGTCATTAGGTCTTAAGTGATTTAGACTTTACATGTACCAAAGCAAATTTAGAATTTTAAACTTATAAAATTATCACCATTAGTTTATTAGCAGATGGTGGAGGAAACAGTAACAAACCCAATCAAGATTTCATACTTTTGTCATCCCGGGTTGTCATGATTTCGGGTCTACTTAGTTAGCGGAGATAGTGGACCCAACCTGATAGAAATATCCTTGTCAATAACCATTGATTGCTTCGTCCAAGAGAATTTTTGTAGATATGGGGTGAGTGTTTGTCTAAGGGGACTAATTTAAGCCATCCCGAGCTAATAGAGGGATTTGTCCTTTATCAAATATATCCTATAATTCATAACTTAAAAGGGTAAAATACCGTTGGGGAGCATACGGGCTATAGCTGTTACCGTTTTTTAGTGGAGTCTACTGGCCAAACCACCTGATGGAGCCTACTAGTCAAATCATCCAGTCAAAGGGCTCAGGTCGTGACTGCTTCTTTTGTGGAGTCTACTGGTCAAGCCACGCAGATTGAAGACGGGCCACATCCTTGCATGAAATTGTTTTGAGTTTGAATTTAGTAGTATACTTGATATGATATTGCCTTTTTATGAGATTGAGCCAACATTAGATTTGTCCACCTCGACAAACAATTTTGGATGGTGGATGAATTTTTTTTAAGTATTGAGTGATAGATTTAATTTAATTTTTTTCTTCTTTCTATGATTTTAAAATCTTAATTTTATAAATAAACCCTCTAGTTAAGATGCACAATAAATATGTCCATCGTCGGGGATTGATTTGTTGAAATGTTTATGTAATGATTTGATTAAGTTTAGTTACTCAAGCATTCAAAAAGGATATTAGTTCTATCGACTTTAATTCTTATTAGGAGGAAGATCGGACTAAAGGCTCAATCTTATATATTCCAATTCCAATTCCAATTTCTATAAGGAGGTGGATCGAACTTGCCAAAGTATAGCACTTATAACCTCGCTCTATAGGCAAGACGACCCATCTTAAATTTGAATATTTAAGAGCATGTCAGAGCACATGCGAGAATGTTAATTTCTTGGTTTGAGTTGATTTTAATAGCTTATATGAATTTCAAAGCAGGCTAAATTTGAGCTTAAACATGCATTTTAATGTGCACAACCTTCCTTTTTTTTTTGAAAGCCCAAAAAGGCTGATATATTAAATAGAAAAAAAAGATACAGATATAATGTGTGGGAAAACCCAAACATGACACCCTGCCCACACAATAACCATAAATGGTTCCAAAACTAGAAAAATACAAAAAACTACATTAAAGACTTAAAATAAAGCCCAACAATGTCGAAATACATAGTATCAGGTGGCGAGAGAGCGACCCAATTTGGTCTTGCCTCTGCCTCTAGTTCTAGGGAAGGAGCAAGCTAATAAGCTAGTAAAATGATTGCCATTGCCACTAGTAGCCAGTGTATCATCCAATATGTTTCCGAGCTGAAGTAGGCCTCCATTCTTCTTCTTCCTCCTGGTATAGACCTGTCATTCCTCTTCCAAAGATTGACTCACCTGATCTTGGTCTAAAGTGTGCTGGAAATGTGTAGGTTGTTGAACATTACAAACAACTACATGTTGTATCAGCTGATCTGTTATTGGATCAAAGGAACACTCTCATGTGTCTGGGCATGTAAGTGACCCTTTTTCAATAAAGATGAGTGGTATAAGCACAAATGGATTTGTAGCTGTAGTATGATGTTTTTCGTCAGGAACTGCAGTGTTGGAAAGAGGATCAGGTTGCATCTTCTCAACAGGGATGGTAGGTGACTAATCTTTAACGATATCCTGCCTTAGATGAGGATGCAAACGATAGCAAATAGTATAGCTGTGACCAAACATACTGCAATGAGAATAATAAGGAGGGTGCAGTTTTATTTCAACCTTTTGCCAATGAGCGTTGTGAGTGGTTCCAATCCATATCTCATTCAGAGCTGGTTGAGTGATATTCATCCCAACTAACACGCAAGCCACAGAGGGTCTGGTGACAACAAGCGTAGGACTATTACTCTTGAGAGGCTTACCGTAAACAGTTGCTAAGGAGTAGATAATTTTCAGGTTGAACAGATGTAATTTTAACCTCAAAAACTTTATCCAAACTTGAATAATAGGGGACCCCGCTTTTGGATCAAAACCAACAGTCTACTTCAGAATTTTTATATAACGGTTGTCGATCTTGATAACTTTCCGAGAAAAAATGCGAGTGTAATCGACATCGTGAGATAACTAAATCAGTATGTGTCGACCGTCAAGTAAACTAATATTCCAACTGCCTAACAGCTTCATAGCTTCAAAATTTTTTCGAATGATCTCAAGTTTTTGGTGACCATAAAGAAATTTTTCCATTAGAGCAAAACGCTAAGTAGATGCGAGAGTACTGGTTTCAATTTTTGTGAGAATAAGAGCAGACTTCTCATTTTTTTTCCTCAGTTTTTTAATGAATTAATGATCGCCATCACCTTCAAAAGCCTCGTGAAATGATTGTAGAACATTGCAAGATTTAACTATACGAAAACTAGTCTCTGAATCTTAAAGAGGAGCACGAGTAGGAATAGAGAGGCCGCCAACAACTGCAGTGACATAAAAACGGATAGTGGATGCCATCTCCTTTGATAAGATGACCTGTCGAGCAGGAGACAAGATGGTCTGTCGGGCACCGAACAGTCAACTCAAGCTGAACGACGCCCTTTCCTGCAAAGTCGACAAATCGCCGAACCCCTGCGAAAACAGCTCGAGCAGACGACGCGAGCTGTCGAGCAGACGACGCCAAGCTGAAGTCGGACGCCCTCAGCAGCGAAGCAGAAAACGAGAGAAGCCGATGACGAAGGTGACGAAGAGGAAATTAGAGTACCGACGCGAGGAATATCGAAGCAGCAAACATGCTTCGCCATGAGACGAAACCCTAGCAGAGCGGAGACGACGACACATCGTGTTTTTATGTGCACAACCTTCCTATTCGAAGCACATGCGATTGTTTAGTCTTTAAAAACTTAAGTAATATTTAAAGAGCTTGCATGCTTTTTGGCGAAACTTAAATTTGATAGTTGCCTTATGAGACTCATGCAAAACTTGAAGTTAGTTAAATTTTGATTTATTTGTGTATTGCACTTCAATTCATGTAGAGTTTTATTATGAATTATTTAACTATGCCTTTTATCCACTTGTATAATGGGTTTGCAAATTCGGGGGCATGTTGGACGAACAAGCATATTATGAACACCAAATGATATTTATGTTTGCTTTTATATGAATTCCATTTAATATTGAGGGGCCTGCAAAGCTATACTGCCCTTATAAATAGGAGAGGTGGAATGCTCATTTCTCCACTCTTTTGCTTGGATGCTTGGGGTTTGAGTGCTTTAGAAGTAGCAATGAGATTTGGTTCTCTCTTGTTCGCATGCAAGCTTTTGTGTTGGCTTTAGTTCTTTGGTAAGTTTGCTATGAAAACACTCTTTAATTTAATTACGTGTTCCCTTTTTTTTATTATTGCAAATTACTTTGGATAGTCATTTTAGTTATTGATTTTGCAATTTATTACTTAGTGCAAATCTTATCAAGCCCTTTTAGTTTAGTCAAAAGTATGTAGTTTAGTCAAAAGTATGACAATATTTTGGGAGCATTTTGATGGCCCCTTTCCTGGTAGGGAGGTAGATAGTTGAAACAGGTTTTCCATCTCGCCAAGAAAGGTGTGTATGGGTGGCTTGTGCCACGAACTTAAGAGGTACATCTTGCCAAGCAAAGAAATGTGCTTACGGGTCTTCAAAATTTGGTGGCTCAACGTTTTCGCCCCCACCACACTAAGAAAAGCGTATATGGGGTTTTGTACTTCCACGAAAACACATAAATATAATAATTTCCCTACCATGTCAAGAAAGACATGTACAGGTACATAACTTTTGGCACACACTTTTGTATTAGCAATTATATCTTTGCACTACAATCGATGATGACGAGTTTTAGCAAGGTTAAACCCACAATTTGGTGAGAGAGTGGCAAAAGGAAGTGGCTGTTTAGTGGCTAAGGTGCGATGAGATGGCTGTTGGAGAAGTTTTGACTAGAAGGGTGGGTGTTTGGGGTAGAGAAGGCTATGGGAGTATGGTTACTGCAACATGTTTGTTTGGGAGACAAAAGCGGAGCTTTGTTTCGAGTTTCAGGACATCAGGTGGTTGTGGCTTGGTATTGGGCTGGACGAAGAAGATATAAAGTTGATTGCTGCGAATGAGCTGGAGAAGATGGCCTGAGAGGATGAGGGTGTGAGCTGGAAGAGTTGCGAACTGAGTGGAGAGATCCGGGTAGGTTTTGTATGCAAGGGGGGGGGGGGGGAATAGAAGTGTGCTGAAGATGGTATGTGTGTAGAAGGAGAAGGAGAGATGGGTTGTAGAGCTGTGCTCGGGCCACAGTAGGAGAGCTTGGTGATGTAGGTTGGCCGGAGTAGCACAGGGAAAGGGAAATCTGTAGCTGTAGAAGAGGGAGGTTGCAGATTTTTGGGATGGCAGATGTGGGATCTGGTGGTTGCTCGACTGGAGCAGCAAGGAGAGAAGAATGTTGTTTGCGAGTGGCCTAATGTGGGAGAAGGAAATGGCTCGTGGCATTTCAGAGGGGAGAAAAGCTAGGGCAGTGAACAATAAGAAAGAAAATGAGGGAGGTGTCATGCGTGAGAAAGGTAGAGGAAAAGTTTTACCTCTGGGTTGGGATAAGGTAGCTAGGCTCCTTCTTAGATTAAGTATTTTTTAAATTCAAATTCATTTTTTATTATTTTTAGGTGAGGTGGAGAGGTCTGCTATTGGTTGAAAAGGAGGTGGAAGCATGGGCAGCATATGGGGAAGGAAATATTAACCGATGGTTCTGGCTAAAGAAGGAATAGAGAGTTTAAATCACTTTATTTACTTTAACATCTCAATTTGTGTGTCATCAATTTATGTTCAAAAGCCTAGCAATATTGGTGTTCTTCCTAAGAAAAGTTGACGTTTCGGATGCTCTCGCCTAGTTTGCTTTGCGATCGAAGGTTGTTTGATTTACTTCGTCGATGAACGATACAGTTTGAGCCCGAAATATGTGTCATATCAGCAGCTTGTCATTTTTTTAATCGTGCTTTCTCATTTCTATCATGAAATACCCATCCCGGGGTAATTTCGATGCTCTGAACGCAATGACAGAGTTAGTTTTTGCAAAAGGGTATTGCTTAGATCAATTTTGGTTGGCATATAGGCATTTCACGTTTAATCGTGAAATGTCATATTCATCATTTACCATGCGTCTTACACCTAGTCCATTTGCCTTGTGAAATACATTAAGGTCAACAAATACATGGAATCTTTTCTTAGTTATCGTGACAACTTGCTTTACTTATGCAGACCTATGATTTTCCATGCACAACAGAGCTTGTTGAAAGTATTATGATTGGTAAAAAAAGAAATGAAAGAAAGCATCGATTCATGTGCTAGATGAATCAAAAACCTATGCTATGATCTCATGTGCTTAACCGGCAAAGAGGAGTGTCACAGATTTATGTCCTTAATATGGAAAGGGGAAAATGTGAGTTGTGGGGAACGAACCAAAGTGGGCCAAGGAGAACGAACAAAAAAGGACAATTTGGGTGATGACAAAACCCTAGCTCAATCTTGAGTGTTGATGGTGAGATTATTCTTTTTCCATCTTTCTTTAGGTAGCTTCTATAAAAAAACGTTTGATCACCTCTTCCCCTTTTCCTACGACGACAGGCTAAAGGACCCGCATGCCCTTCATCAGTAGTGAAAAAAGCTCGTTGTTTGCGAACAACTCGTATTCGACTCGCTAGAGTATCTCGTGTTCGATTTGTTTGCTAAGCAAACAAGCTAAACATGAACAACTTTTTTGAGCTCGATTTTTAAAAAAGCCAAACATGAACAAAGGTTTGTTCATGTGTTTGACTTGATTTGACTCAAATTAGTTAAATAATAAATAAAAATATTATTATAATATTTATATATTAAATTTTATATTCTTATTGAAAAAATATTAAATTTTAAATAATTTTAGCTAGGATTGCATATGAAAAATAATTTTATGTTAGATATGTAAATACATAAGAATTAGGAGGTATATATGTAAATACCAAAAAAAAAGAAAGCTCTATGTTGTGCTTCCTTGTCACTCCCTCTAACCCGCGGTCTCACTTCCTTGCCATCACAAAAAATTTGTGTTGAACATGTAAATACGTAAAATTTGCGTGGTATGAACGTAAATGCCCAAACAAAACTCCAACCCCGCATCGTGCCCTCCTTCCAGCTTGTGGCCCTGCCCTCTCACATTTATCCCACATTGTGAATCCCTAAAAAAACACTTTACTTATGCTCTATAAATTATGCATCTCAATTTCTTAGGAAGCAACTTCACTCTGATTCTTGCCACACTACTGTATAAGGTTTTTAATTTAAAAATTTAATTTTGTAATTTAGTTGTATTGTTTGATTTATTAAATTTTAATAAATTATTAATTCCAGCTGAATATGAGCGTAATTCGAACAAATGAATTTGAATCGAACCAAACAAGAACGGGTAATTCACGAGCCATTTCGAACATGAGCTGATCACGAACAAAAAAAAATTGAACAAGCCGAACATGAACAAGCTTTAGGCTCGCTTAAGCTTGGCTCTTTTACACCCCTAGTCTATCACATAACTTCTTACTCCCTTTTTAAACACCCTATCCTCTATCCCCAATCTTCTCAAATCCCTGCTATCAAAACAGTTGGTTATGCCTGAATTTTCTCCTCACATGGCTTCAGATTTTTTAAATCCTAGCAGCTTATCTTCCCTTACAACATCATTCCCCTCTTCCATTCTGTACCAGATCTCCTTTATGCCTCACCCAATCGGGTACTTCTAACCCCACTTATTCTTACTAAAAAAGTGTTCTTGCGACTAGAAATACCTCTATTGTGCGCAAAATGATAGAAGTAGATATTTTTCTATGTCATTTGTTGAAGACGGGGAAGATGCAAAGGTTTTCTCCAAGGAGGACCACATGAAAGGGTAAAAAGGGAAAGGGTAAAAAGAATGAGAGTTATCATTGGTGGTTCACGTGGCAAACACCCCTTTTATGCAGTACTCCTTTTACAACAACTACATAATGGAAACTTCGGGGCAGTTTCAACCTCCTCACCCTCCAAGAGAATTCTTCTCTTTAAATTTTCTTTTCAGGAAGATTATTTCCTGGTTGGGAATGGAGAACCTTGCTTTCTCAACAGCCGTCCATTTCTATTCAAAAAATGGAGTTAGGATTTTGACCAATTAAAGATGACCTTTTATTCCTCTTTGGATCAATTTTTCCGAATTTCTTTTGAAACAGGCCTATCTAAAGTTGCTAGCAAAGTGGGTGTTCCTCTAGCCGCAGATGACTCGTCTCTTTCAAGTCGTGACTCACTTTTGCCTGAGTTTAGATTACCCCACTATATGTTCTCGCTTATTTTATATCTATTAATATTAATGGATTAATGCTTGTGCAAGAAATTCAATATGATTGGAAACCTCTTCTTGCCATACCTGCATCTCATTTTTTCATGAAGATACGATTTACCCTATCGCAAGCCCAAGCTCTCAAATTTTCTCCAATAGGGAAGACATAGAAGATAAGCAACACGCATACAAACACCTTTGATCACTCTAGAATTTTACTTGGGTCACCAAGATGCAGCAAACTCCCTTTCCCTTTTCGCCCCCAACACCCCACACCCCTCCTCTCGCCCCCTCCTGCCACAATTCTTTTCCCCCAAACCTGAAGAGATCACAATCATTCCCCTACTCGATATCCTCCATCCGACCAAACTACAATTGATCCAGCCTTTATGATCTCCACTAACGACTTTATCCAGACGGATCTTGCCCAAACCTCCCACCTTTAACATAGAAACACTTAATTTGGATGCTTTTGAGGCTACCCAAAACCCCACAAACTCCACATTATTTTCTACATCCTTCTCTCATTCCCAATTTGATAGGATTAGGAAGTCACCTTCTCGCTCAAGCAAATTTAACCAAAAAGTCGAAAAGAAAAAAATCCAACTTGCAAACCCTTTTTCTCCTTTATGCAGCTCTCAAACATTGTAACATGGAATGCAATGGATCTCCAATCTTGAGGTCATATTCGTGATTTTAAAAGACTTATTCAGGAATCACATATTGATATTTTGTGTTCGTTGGAAACTAAAATCAAACTTGACCCTCAACCGACTCTTCTCTCAATATGAACCTCACCATCTTTCCAATTGGAATATTTGTCAAAATTTTGATTGCGATGCTGGTGGTAGAATCTGGGTAAATGGGACTTCTTGAAAATCTCTGTTAAACACATTTCTTTACATAGCTTATTTCATCCGGGGTGAGATTTCTTGTTCAGGAAATGTTAGCTTCCTTGTTCAGTTGTCTTTGCTGAAAATGATGCTAGCGGACGATGGCAATTTTTATCTTCTCTTTGCGATCTTTCTAGATCTCTAAACTGCTGTAGGTTGGTTTTTGAAGACTTATCCTTCTAGTACTGAGAAGCTTGGAAGAAACCCAAACTCTCACAGGAGGATGCTTGATTTCTAAGATTGTGTTTTTAATTTGGTTTTATTTGAGCTTCCTAGTTCAGTTATGTATTGGGTCTTCAAGGTTGAGTTCATATTGGTGACTGCAAAAGACATACTCAGGAATAACATATTGGTATTTTGTGTATGTTGGAAACTACAATCAAACTGGGCACCCTTAAATTGACTTTTTTCTCAATATGAACCTCACCATCTTTCCCAATCGGCATGTTGTAATACTTTTGATTGCAATGCTGGTGGTAGCATCTCGGTAAAATGGAGCTTCTTGAAAATTTCCTTTAAAGCCTTTTCTTCACATAGCTTAATTCATCTATGGTGAGATTCCTGCTCAAGAAATGTTAGTTTCCTTGTTCATTCGTCTTTGCTGACATTGATGCTAGTGGATGACGGTAACTTTGATTTTCCTTTGTGATATTTCAAGATTTAGAAGCTACTGTTGGACAGTTTTTGAAGACTTCAATTGCATCTTTTTAGTAATGAGAATCTGGGGGGAAACCCCAACTCTGACAGCAGGATGCTTGATTTCTAAGATTGTGCCTTTAATTCATGTTTATTTGAGCTTCCGAGTTCAGGTCTCTTCTTTACTTGGTTCAATAACCAGATTGAAAGCCCTATTCAGATGAGATTTGATCTTGTTTTCTGTAGTATTGATTGAATCGGTCACTACTTACACCCGTCTTACAAATTCCTTACCCCATTGCCTTTATTATCACTCTCCATTGGTTGTCAGCTACGATACATGTAATACTATTAAACTCAGATTCATTTTTAGAAACTATTGGAGGGCCATCTCGGATTTTGAATCTAAGGTCACTGCTGCGGGGAACATTTTTGTTGTGGGGGATCCCATATTTGTTTTTGATAGGAAGCTTAAACTTCTAAAAGTCTCCTTCAACGAGATGGATTGGACTTCCACTAGTTCGATCGTCAATTCTACTGCTGAGAAATTAAATCTTCGATCTCTTGGAAAATGATCCCTTTAATTCTACTCTTCTTCTGGAAGCCAAGACAATTCACCAACCATATATACAAGCATCTACTCTAGAGAGCTTATGGGCTAAACAAAGGGCCGGGGGAGGTTGGCTTATAACTTTTGATGAACTCAAATTCCTCTATAGTTTTATTAAGGAAAGAAAATGCACAAATTTTATAAGAATTTTCTCCAAATGAAGGTGTGGCTCCTGGTCCAAATGAAATTGCTGATTCTATCATTCATTATTTCAAATGAATCTCAAATAAATGCTCAAATAAATGCAGATCATACAGTCTTCCTCATTACAACATCCCCAGTGGCCACACTATTTCTCCAACTCTCACTGAGGACCTTATCAAATCGATCATTTATCAAGAAAATTGGACTGCATTTTTTGATATCAAAGGTGACAAAACCCCTAGCTCCAATGGCTTTATGGTCAAGCTCTTTACTGATTATTGGGAAGAAATTCCGAGCAACCCCTCTTTTATTCTTCTTGACTTCTAAATTTCCTTGTATGGTGGAACATAACTTTATAACCCGTATTCCCAAATGCAAGCACTCAAGCTCCATTGGTGACTACAGACTGATCTCTCTTTGTAGTATTTTCTATATTGTCATTGCAAAAATTTTGGTGAATAGACTCAAGGTTACCCTACCTTCTATTATTCGATTGGTATAGTATGCCTTTATATTAAATAACGATGTTGTAGATAATATTTCCCTAGCGCTCTCGAATCACTAGTAGCTTCAATCATGGCTCACAAAAGAAGATTTTTTTGTGCTAAAGCTTGATTCAAAAAACCGTTTGATTCTATAAACAATGATTTGCTCCTTGCTATAATGGCAAAAATAACGTCTCCCCCAATGCTATATTGAATGTATTGCAACATTTATCATTGACATTCCTATATCTATAGATTAAATGATGAAATTAAATGTTTCTTCAAATTCTCTAGTTGTCTAAGGCAAGGATGCCCCTTTTCTCTATTCCCTTTCACCATTGCTATGGATGCTTTCTTGTGCTTACAAGACACTAGCATTTACGGTTTTAGATACACTCCAATGATATTGGGAACTCCCCTATCTCTCTTCCTTTTTTCACTGATGATGTTTTGATTTTTGATAAAGTGAATTTCTTAAAGTATAACTGAGCTGTAAAAGTCATAAGTTGTTAGTACTCCACATGGGCTTTGAATTTAATTCCCAAGTGTCTAAAGATTGTTTCTCTAAAACTGTCCACAATGCTCAAGAGCTATGTAATGTATTGGTTATATTGCTAAAGGGTTGCTTCGAATTCTCTAGAGGTCTTATAGACGATGGTGCCCCAATTTTTTCTCCGTCTATATGGTTGCTTTCTTCTACTTACAAGATTCTAGCATTCATTATTTGAGATACACTCCTATCATAAACGGGAACTCTTCTATCGCATCTTCCTTTAGCCGACAATCTTTTATTTATTTTTTGGTAAAGTGGATCTCTTACCTATAATCAAGTTGGAAAAAAAATCTTAATTTGTTGGCAGTCCACACTGGCTTTGTAGATTATACCCAAAAGTTAGAAGTTTTGCTTCTCCAAAGTTGTCGACAATGCTCAAGAGCTATGTATTGTATAGGGTATTGCTAAAGATTGTTTTCCTTTGAAATATCTAGGGCTTCCCCTCACAAATGTTTGGATTCAATCTAAACCTTGTAATTCTATTTTAGGGAAGCTTAATAATTGGCTTGCTGGGTGGAAGAGCAGAGCTTTGTCTTTCAGAGGTAGATTTTAGAAGACGAATTCGTCTATTATTAACTTATTATAATATTCTCTATGCAGTTTCAACTCCCAAGCACACAAGGAAAAAAAAATATCTTTACTTACCCTTAGATTCTCTTTTGATGGAGCGAATTTTAAGAAGTCTTATCCTATTTCTAGGTAGCAAACCACCTTGCCTAGGTACAAGGGAGGAATTGGGTTATCCGCAATTTCTACTCCTACACGATATGTAAAAGAAAGGCCCTTTGGAAAATTTTAATCTTGTCTAATTTGCTTGTCAAGTTCTGTTTTAATTTTTACGGACCTATTTGGGCTATTTCTAAAGCAAAATCATCGACATTTTAGAGAGAGCTTAAACAAATAGCTGCACTATTTAGACAAACTTAGCTATCCAGTTGGAGATGGTTTTTTCTTCTCACTTTTTCTGTCTTTGGTGTGGAGGAAGATTCTTATATGAAATTCTGGGACCCATTTTAAATAAACCCCAAAATGCCTTGCTAAACACTATTATTTGGGACAGGGATTAGCTTTTGTCACCAACATTTGAAGCTTCTCATCCTACCTGCTACAACTCTATTGAAATCATTGAAATTTTTGTAAGAAAGATGCCATACAATGGATCTAGGAGAACTACATTCAAATCAGAGTCATGAAAATGCCATCTTCGAAAATAATCCCACAGTGGATTGACATTCTGATATTTGTTTCAAAGGAAACTCCATAAAATACTCCCTCTATTGCTTGTTGGTAGAGATTTGAAACCATCTTACAACTGTCATAATTATGGTTTGGGCTCTACTATTATATGTGTTTTTTGTCATGTTGAACCAAGAAACCACACTCATCTATTATTTGGTTATTTATTTTCTATATTGCCGATTAAGAATGTACTTCCCAATGGAAGTCACTTCCTTATCCAACCTAATTTGCAATAAGTGCTTCAAGCTTTAACATGTTTTAACCAACATGTTTTAACCATAAAGAGACCAAAAGGCTCTATTTACTCATCACTTCCTTCCTGGTCTACTCAATTTGGCATGAAACAAATGATAGAGTTTTCGATAATAAAAGCTTCACTAGCCCTCAGTGTTATACTTTATCTATTGAAAATCCTAGTTTGCTTTGATCTTGTAAAATTTTCATCGGAGGATTTCACTATGTAATTCATATGGATGTTGGTTGCTCTTATGCTAGGGAAATTTGCCATGGGGTTTTTCAATTTTGCGACTTGGATTATGGCTCCTCTGATTCTGTTTATACTTCTCAAACCTTGGATTAAGATTATAATATTGCTAAAGTTATTTTTTTTAGCAGTTTTATTTTTTGTTGGTGGATTTTGATTCGCTGTTATGTACACTATTTATCTTTCAATCTTGACTGGTGTCATTTGTGGGCAATGATGTTGTTCTTCTCTTTGGTACATTTTGGTTATGTATGCTCAACCCAACATCTCTTAGTATACATCATTATCTGCCGAGTGTCATTTTCATGATTACATCATGTTTATGAAACACTATGATTCCCGAAATCAGTGAACCATATATATTCTTAATAACCAAAAAAGATATTTTGAATCAAATAAACTTTACAGTTGGCATTCTTATCTTTGGATAAAAACAAAGCTCTTAACAACCAAGTTAGATAATCTCTTTATCATCAAATATTTCAATGAGATGAATGCCTATTGGTTATGATTAGATTACTATTAAGATCTAAGATGAAGTTAGTGATGGTGTCGTGATTCTCAAATATTTTTTAGAAAAAGAAACAGTGTTTGAGTTTCTTGCAGGACTCAATAATGAATTCAACCAAATTTATGTTCAAATCATGACCAAAGATAGCCTACTAACCAAAATGTGTTATTCTAACTCATACAAATCGCAGGCGGAATAAAGATTGTATTGCTTGACACACAAATTTGAAACAGAGATCATGATAATCATTAAACTTAAAGGTAAACGGCTTATTGCATTTTCCCAAAAAGGAAGATAAAGCTTTTTTATCAAAAGCAACCTGTGGTGAAATTAATAAAAGGGACATATATCAAAGAGGAAAGTTTGAGACTTTCAGAAAGCCAAATGTTATAGTAGGAGCAAATAAGGTCAACTAAAGGAGCACGCTTGTTTTATTAAACCATAGGGACTTAACTTTATAAGAAATTCATAAGCTAATGAATTTTCTTAATTCTCTCAAAAAATCTTTCGGGTTGTGATTTCTAGCTCAAATTACTATAAATTCTAACTCTTGGACTTCTAATATCTCAATTTTTTTGGATAATAAATTTTAGAGCCATAGATCTCTTATGAGGAACTTTATCAATTTTTTTTTCATATATACAATCCTTGTCTCAACAATAAGCATCTATTAAAATTTATGAGGATTCTTCTCTTTCAAAATCAAGCCCCAAAAAATGATTAAGGATAAGTCATCCTAATATTCATATATTTTATTAATAAAATATATTTAAGAGTGAGTGGTTTTAAAAGTCATCTGATAATCTTGCTCAATTTTTTCTTTGAATAATTTTTTTCTGACTTTCTTGAAAAATATTTTGCTGTCATGCGTTCATCCACAAACATGGAGATAAACTTGATCATAGGATGCTTAAAGATAATCATGCAGGATATTTATCTACTCAAAACATGTATAAATGCTATCATATGACTACAAAAAAATTGTTTTTATGGTATGTTCTTTTTGATGAGAAATAAAATTTCATCACTTAAATTTATATGAAAGGGGAGAATAACCAAATAATAAAAAAAAATCATGACATGAATCCTTTTGATCATTGTATAAGTGCTAGGGCGTCCTCTGGAAGCGACACTTTATGATACTGTATGACCTGAATAAAGTGAAAAGTGTGCAAGGGCCGCTACACCAATGTCTCAGTGTAGTGTGAAATAACTAAGGGTTCCCAGATTATTGACGAATGATGGTAAATAAGTTAGTCAACTAAATTAATGAAACTAAAATTAGGATATGATCTTGATATATAGGTAATCTCAATAGTAAATTAATGAAATTAGTTGATATTATGATTCATAGAAAGATTAATATCTTATGTATTCAAGAAACTAAATGGGTGGGAGAAAATGCTGAGGAAGTTGATAATTTAGGCTATAAATTTTGGTATTCTGGTAAGAGTCGCACTAGAAATGGTGTAGGTGTAATTTTAGATAAGTTTGAAAGATAATGTTTTAAAAATTAATAGAGTTGGTGATAAAATTATAGCCCTTAAAATTATTATTCATACTATGATTTTTAATTTTATAAGTGCTTATGCTTAAGTGCGTCTAGATATAGGGACAAAAGTTAAATTCTAGAATGATTTAGAAGACTTAATACAAATGATACCTCTTGAAGTTGAAGAATTGAAGAAAGAATTTTTATTGGAGGAGACTTAAATGGACATGTCGGTAGAGTGGTAGAAGATTTCAGAAATATTCATGGTGGCTACGGATTTGGAGTGGCGAATGAAGAAGGTAGAGTCATTTTAGATTTTGCTATAGCATATGATTTTGTTATTACTAATATTTTATTCAAGAAAAGAGATGATCATTTGATTACTTATAAGAATAGATCTAATAAAACACAAATTGATTATTTTTTTATGAGAAAAAGAGATCGTCGAGATTCATAAAGATTGTAAGATCATTCCAAGTGAGGATTTAAGTACCCAACACTGATTATTAGTTCTAGATTTTAAAAAGTTATAAAATAAAGAATGCTAAGACTCATCATCGTAGAATTAGATGGAAAAACTTAAAAAACACGAATAAAATTATTTTTATGAGTAAAATTTAAGATTTCAAAATTTGGGATGTTCATGAAGATTCAAATACTATGTGCAATGAAGTAACAAATACTATTAAACAAGTAGCAAAAGATGTACTTGGAGAATCTAAAGAAAAAGTTCCTATAAATAAAATTATTTGGTGGTGAAATAATAATGTGTAAGAAAAAAATAAAATAGAAGAAGTTATGTTATAAAAATTGGTTTAACTGTAAAATCTTAGAGAAGTGAGAAAAATATCAAAGGGCTCGCAGAGAGTCTAAATGAACAATTTGTGACGCTAAAAATTCTGCTTTTAGTGATCTTTATAATATATTAAACAATAAGGAGGGCGAAAAATATATGTATAAACTAGCCAAACTAAGAGAAAAGAAAAGTAAAGATTTAACCAAGTAAAGTGTATTAAAGATAAAAACCAGAAAGTGAGTTTCATAGAAAAATATATTTAACATAGGTGGGTGAGTTATTTTGATAAACTTTTTAAAGAAGTTTTTGAAAATACGATCGACCTTAGTGATCTTAATATCATTAATATTAATAAAACATTTCATTTTTGCCATCGCATTAGTAAAAAAAAAGTTGAGGAGGCTTTAAAGAAAACAAAGGGTGGAAAGTCTGTAGGACCTGATGATATTTTAATTGAAGTGTGGAAATATTTAGGGGATTTGAGAGTTTCTTGGTTTACTAAACTCTTTAATATTATTTTTAAAACTAAAAAGATGTCTGAGGAGTGGAGGAAGAGTATTTTGGTCCTCATTTTTAAGAATAAAGGGGATGCACAAGAGTGTGCAAATTATAGATGAATTAAGTTGATGTGTCATACTTTAAAATTATGGGAGAGGGTAATTGAACATATGTTAAGACATATTACAAATATTTCTCTTAATCAATTTGGTTTTATGTCGGGCAGGTCGGCAGGTCTACCGGCAGGTCTACCATGGAAGTTATACATTTATTAAGAGGTTTGATGGAGAAGTTCAGAGATAATAAGGAGGATCTACATTTGATTTTTATTAATTTAGAAAAAGCTTACGATAAGATTCTAAGAGATGTCCTTTGGAGCATTCTTGAGAAGAAAGTTGTTGATATTACCTATATTTAAGTCATCAAAGATATGTATAGTAGAGCTGTTACTTGTGTTCGAACTGAAGGAGGATTGATCAAATTTTTTTCAATTTCTGTTGGATTACATTTACATGAGGATGTATTTTGGTGTATGTTTTTTGCTGATGATACCTTTCTCGTGGATAAGATTAGAGAAAAAGCCCAAGAAAAACTTGAATTATGGAGGTCTACATTGAAGTCTAAAGGCCTTCATTTGAGTAGAACTAAAACTGAATGTATGGAATGTTATTTTAGTAGTAGTAGCTCTAGTGATAGAAGTGTCAATTTGGGTGATCAAATTATTAAAAGGTGTGAATAATTTAGATATCTCGGGTTTGTTGTTCAAAGCGATGGTGATATGATGGGGATGTTAAGAGTAGAATTCAAGTTGGTTGTTTGAAATGGAGGAATGCTGCGGGCCCTTTCTTTGATAGAAAAGTACAAAGGAAAATTTTATAAGAGGGTGGTGAGACCTACAATGCTCTATGGGGCTGAATGTTGGCCTTTAACAGAGAAGCATAATACTAAGTTAAGTGATGAGAATGATTAGGTGATTAGGTGAATGAGTGGCTTTACAGTTAGAGACAAAATGCGAAATGAATATATCCAGGATAGAGTTGGTGTAGCTCTAGTGACGGACAAAAATAGAGAGAGTCGTTTTAGAGGGTTTGGTCACATTAAACGTCGACCATCTGATGATTTGATTATGAGAGTAGATGTTTTAGATTTGACTTATGTTAAGAAAAACAGAGGTAGACCTAGAAAGACTTGGGCTTATTGTATAAAAAATGATCTTAATTTATTAGAACTAAATGAGAATATGACACTAAATAGAACGCAATGGAGAAAAATGATTCATGTAGCCGACCCCACGTAGTGGGATTAAGGTTTTGTTGTTGTTGTTGTTGTTTCCTTAATTCCTATTTACTTAAATGCAAAAACATTACATTAATTTTATTATTAAATCTATTTTTGTTTAAATCAAGAAACACAACCCATCCAAAGTCTCCAACATGCTCAAAACTTTTGTTAGATAACTTCTATAATAATGATTATTTTATTATCACACATTCTCATTTGTATCTTATAATTCAGTACACATCATTTAAAAATATTTCTCATGCAGGAAGCCTTTCTTATAAATATTAACTCTATCACCATTAAAATATCACAAACTCTATTTTAGTCATTAGATTACAAGAATTGAGAAGACGCATGAGAGAAGAAATGAATATCTTAAAAAATACATTTGGGAGACGGTTGCGCTGCTAAAAAGGAAAAAAAAATTTGTAGATGCTAGTTTAGGGTTTAGGGTTTTGTGTTTAAAAATATCATAAGTAAATTTGGAATGGTAGTTTTTTATTCGAAAGTTTGAGGAGTTTAAAAAGTATTAAGCTGGCTATATAAGGAATAAAAATAGCCAGATATTTATGTAATTAATATGGAAAATGGAGTGCCTTAGATTCATGTGTTTAACATGAAAGTGTTGTGCTATGGATTGGTCCATTTTCCAGCCGCCAAGATGGAAAAATTTGGTCGTTAGTTTTAATTTTTTAAATTTTTTGTAGTCTTTAATCTCATTTATTTCTTACGTAATTTTGTGTATAAATGCGCATTAAGGGAATAAACACAGAAAGCTTTTTTTCCATTTTCTTCTTTTCAGTAGAGCTAATTAATAAAAATCTAAATACAATGCAAAAACTTCTAGGCATCTTAAAGCTTCATTTTTCATCTTACGATTTAAAATTATTTTATGCCTTAGTACGGTGGCGGAGTATGAGAATCACAATAAGTACTTTTAGGTTTCTATTGATTTCTTAAAATTTTGACATTGAAAATGCACTGCAACTGTAATTACAAAGGGCACATAGTTTGCTCTTCATTTCCTTCCTTGGAATTCTTGTTTTAAACTTGAACCAAGTCCTAAAATCATTGTCATTCTATTTTTTCATTCTAACACCTTTTTTTGTGTAACTGTTATTTTTGCTCATTCCCCCTTTTAACAGATAGAAACCTCACATAGAAAAGTAATTTTCTTAGAGAAGCTGATTATATTCGAATTAAAAAAATATTGTTTTCTCTTACTAGTTAAGAAAAATGTCTTTGCAAAGAGGATAGATAAATCCTGTGGAGGGTTTCTTTTTACAATATGCAGCACTTGTTATGGATATACCTTAGATAAGTGGTGGAATTTGAATACTATAAGCTCATAATCTTTTGAGCTAGGTTGCTTGGAGAGACATATTGGAATTCTATATAGTTAAACCGAATTTGATGTGATGATAAGATGGTTGTTCGTCTTAGTTATATTAAAAGTTGTCAGGAAATATACAACAAACAATAATAACAAAACCTTTATCCCACTAAATGGGGTTGGCTACATGTATCATTTTTCTCCATTGCGTCCTATTTAGTGTCATATTATCATTTAATCCTAATAAATTAAGATCATTTTCTATACAATATGCTTGGAAATGTATTTTACATAAATAATTTGCTAGTTGGATGTAGGGCTGTACAAAAAGCTCGTCGTTCGCAAACAATTCGTGTTCGGCTCTGTAAGTAGTTCATGATCGATTCGTTCATTAAACAAGAGAGTTGAACACGAATAAATTTTTTTTATTCGAATTATAAACGAACCAAAAAAGAACAAGAAGTCGTTCGTTTGTGTTCAACTCTTTTTGGTTCGAAATAAATTAATAATTAAAAAATAATATAATTATAATATGTTTATATTAAATTTTTATGATATATTAAATAGAAAATTTTAAATTTTAAATTTCATAAAACTAATATTAAAAAAATTATTATAAAATTTCTTAAAAAATTTTCAAACAAAATCTCGCGAATCGCAATCGAAGCAGTAAACCCTAATTTCATTATTTCAGCCACTCTCTTTGACTTCAATTCTATCATTCTTCTTTTCTCTTTCGAGTTTGAGAGGCGAGAGGTGATGGCAAAGGCTTTGGGGCGAGCAAGTGTGCGACATCGCGAGACTTCGAGATATCCTTTCTTTCCTTTCCATTTCGATAGATCTATTTTCATTTAGTTGCCATTTTGAGGGAAGGAAGGTCTTACAGTTTGCTGGGGTTTCTCACTTTATTTGGTTTGCCTTCTTCTAAGTCATATTTTTAAAAGAAAAGTTATGGTCCTTGAGATCGGAGGTTAGATATCATTGGTAATATGACTTTCCTCTTTTAATGGCTAGTCGTTTAGGATTCCTCACTTTCTTCGGCCCTTTATGGCTTCTAAGTTCTAATAATTTTATATTTTAGAGAATAGGGTTTTTTTTTGCTGTCCTTTATATGTGTCACTTTCTTAATTCTTTCCACAACTTTCAAGTTCCAATGTTTTGTAAGATTTTATGCTATGCAAGTTTTTTATATGTTATATTGTTTATAAATATAATACATAAAAAAATAATTGAAATGCATCAGTAATACTTTACTGTTTCTAAGCTTATATTGTTTTTGCTTCTAATTCTATGAATTTTTATAAATAAAAGCTCATGCGCCAATTTTTCTAACATATTTCTTAGGTTGTTTATGTAATTTGATTTATATATATCTTATTAGAAAAATGTGACACTTCTTTAATCTAAAAGTACATAAATGGTTGTTGAAATGACCGCTGATTCATTAACAAATGTTGCAGTTGATCCATAAATGGTTGTTGGTTCATTAACAAATGTTGCAGTTGATTTATTTACATGTATAACCTAAGTGTTTGTTGATTTATAAATATTGAAGTAATTGTTGATACATACATAACATATGTCACAGCTTGCAATGAACTTGATTAAAAAAAACAAATACAACAATCAAATGACTAACCATTATAACTTTATTAAAATTTTATAATAGGGGTTAGTTTATTAGTAAATGTTGTTTTATTATGTAAACAACAAATATCTGATAATTTTTTTTATTTTTATGTCTAAAAAATACTTATGTCAGCAGTATTTCAATCCTTGTTTACAAGAATCAAAATAGGCGATATCCAAATTTATGAGTATACTAACATGGATCATCTTGCAGTTGTTATTACTTTTATAACTCTTTATTTTTTTGTTGAGGTAAATTTATCTAATTTTGTCCAAGTTATTACATATTGAAAGGTTGAAAAGCTATTGATTTAGAATTTTCACAACTTGAAAAATTCTTATGTTTGACTATTTGTTCTATTTTTGATAAATAATAATAGTGATTATATTTATAACATAGATTCTCTTGCATTTGTCAGCTTGTTTGTTCATTGTAATTTCATGTTGTGAAATTGAATGAAATATGAAATGATAATTAGTGCATGACTTGTGTTATTGTTGATTTCAGGAGTGGAATATGTGGTGCAATTTCATGTTCTCAATTTGATAATATATTTCATATTGTCAATTTGTAACATATTTTCTTTTTGAAAAGATTGGTGAAAATTTTAACATATATTCATATTGTCAAATTTTAACATATATGTTTTATTATAACTAGTATTTGCATTAGCTTATTTGTTCTAGCTTACATCCATTAATGAAATCTCATGTGTTATTATATTTTTATGTTTAGTTATATATAATATCAACATTTGAATAATCTCAATCTACACCACTTAGCAAACAATTGACAGTTACAATGCAATATAAATTGATAGTGTCTCAACTGTTAAAGTGACTGTTAGAAAATACTAATATTGAAATATAAGCTAAGAAAAATAGAAATAGAAAATCAATTTTTGAGGTATATTTTGTACATATTAAATCCAATTCTAAAGGGGTTGAAGTATCATTTGTTCAATGCATTTGCTGTGGGGTAAATATCCACAAATCAAAATCAGACACAACCTCACAAATTTTTGGGCACGTTAAAATATTTGATAAGATAAAAACAAAAAGTCAACTACTTATCAGATAAAAGACAAAAGAGGTTGAACTTCTTGCTTTTAGAAGCTAACACTGAATCAAAGATTCATATTTTCTATGATCCAAAAAATTATGATCAACACTCATAAGAGAGACAATTGCAAAGATGATACATGCTGATTGAACATATTTGTTTCAATATATTGTTGAAGATGTTGAATGTTAATTTTGAAATTATTTTACGAAACACCATAAAAATTGTTTGCATAAAAATCTGTGTGAGAAAGAAAAATTTAAGTGTTGTCTTAAAGATGCTCACATGGTGTAATTAACTGAAAATTGTTGAACCTCTAATCAAACTATATGATATATGTGCTTAACTGCTTATTATATGATGAAACATGAAAGTTAAAGATGGTTATTGTAAATTTTATTGAGTTAGAGCTTCCACATACGTGCACTTACATGTGATGCTATCTGTGAATGTTTGTTAGAGTGGAAGTTCCAAGGTAAAATTTTCACAATTACTGTAAATAATATAAACAATAATGATCTGGCGACTATTTTCTTAAAAATAAATTCACTGACGAGGAAAATTGTATTTTTGTGCTCTTATTTTCTTGTGAGATGTTTCACACATATTCTCAATAAAATAGTCCAAGGTGAGCTAAAGGAGGTTCATGAAGTCATTCAAAATATCATAATTATTAAAGTATTTGAAAAGACTCTCTGCGATATTGGATAAGTTTGTAGAATTAGCAAAACAATTAGGAGTTCCAACTACAAGGTTTATCTATTGATATTTTTATTAGATGAAACTAAACTTTCAACATGTTGGAGTTTGCATTTATTTATCACAATATTTTTCATCACTATGTAATTAGAGATGGTAACTACTAATGATTTCAGGTTAATTCAAATATGTTGAAATATGATAGAATCAGGAAGTTTCTTTAAGTTTTTGACAATGTTACGAAGATAATCTCTGGTACTCTATATCAAATATATTTTTACTTGCAATTATATATATTAAGAAGATTCTGATTGAAAAGTCATTATCAGAAGAGGATTATATGAGAAATATAGCTATGAGTATGCAAATTAAATTCAACGAATATTGAGGGTAATCTTCTAATGCCTATTGCAACAAATTTAAACTCTAGATTAAAAATCAAATTTATTAATTACACATTCTCGAAGATATTTTCACATTAAGAGGAAAATCAATTCATGATAATTTGTAAGAAATATATGCAGATTATGTTGTTGATTGCATATCTTCTAGTCGTACATGTAACATTTCAAATAAGGGATCTTTTTCTGCAATTGATCATATGATTTCCCCAAATCATTTTGACTCTATGTTTGAGTTTTAAGATTTTTTTGTAGCTTCTGGATCTATGGAGTTATCGAAACCTGATTTTGCAAGTATACCTTCAAGAGGGATTATTTGTGTGCACGAGTGTGAACTTTGATGTGCTTGATTGATATAAGATGAATACATTAAAATATCCATGACTTTCAATTATGACTCTAGATATTTTATAATATCTATAACTGCGGTTGCCTCAAAATCTATTTTTTGTACTGACGACAGAGTGTTGGATGATTATAAAAGCTGCTTTTTCACTAAAACCGTTAATGCGTTGATGTGCATTCAGTTGGATTTGATCCACTCAAAAAATGCAAATACATGTGCGGTAATAATTTCATTAAATGTACTGTTTTCTAGTTTTTTTTCTATTAAAACTAGATATCAATATTTATTTTCATTAATTCTTTTCAGCAAAAATATATCTGATGAGTGAAAAGTTAATATTCAATTACCAGACATATGAAGTTAAGTCTACTTTACAAAAGATATTTTCAAGCTATGAATTTAAATTATTATTATAAGTTTGAAATTTGAACACTATGCTTTTGGTTTATAGGGTTATGTTATTGTTTTGATATTCAACAAGAGATATATTTAAAGTTGATGTCATACTAAAGTTAAGCAACCCTTTGAATTTATTCTAATTATATCAGATTTGCTGATTTATTCAGGTACTTATCATTTTCTTTTGGTGGGATATTTTTGTTTGAGCAATGTTGATTTCTAATCTTTTTATTAAAGTTCAACCATACCTATAAATGTTTGATGGAAAATTTTTATATTATTCAGAAGAAATTTTAATTTAGTTTTTTCAGGTAAGTTCTGAGTTCATTTTTATTTTTATTTTATTGTTATTTTTGTTTTTTCTTTTGTGCCTCCTTTGTTGTTTTTTATTTTTGACTGTTCTGGTTGTTTTGACTGTTGGTTGTTGGTTGTTAGCTCACATCGCATAATATAATGTCATTTAAATGAAGTTCATTTATAAATCAAGTTGATTAATACGAATATAAATCTCATTCATTAAAATGTCTTTTTTTTTTCTTGAACTTGAACACCGCCAGTTTTTTAGACAATTATAAAATTGTTGTAAAAAAACAGTTATTGCTATTTGGAAATTCTGTTAGAGATTTGTCTATAAATTATAGAAGTAATTCATGATTTTTGGCTATGTTTTTTTAATGTTGTTTGTATTCAAATGACATGAATACTCTTATTCTTAGTTTTTTAAATGGAACTTTGATTCTTGAGAAAATCACAACGATTATCTTTTGAGTACAAGCTAATTTCTCTTTATAATCCATTTATATACATAACACCTAATTCTTATGTATTTACATATCTAACACCTAAATTTTGTTTTTTACATTTATACCACCTAATTCTTTAGCATTTAAAAAATACCACCATTTTAACTTTAAAAAAAGGAAATACACCTTTTCATGCATGGGTAAGGTGGTCTGGTATGTATATAAAAATTGAAGTTTAGGTGTTAGATATGTAAATTCATAAAAATTGAGTGGTATGTAAATCTTCTATAAATTAATTGCTAAAATTGGGGCTAAATGTTTGAAACCTACTACCCTTCATTAACCATTCAACTCAGCTTAACTTCATCAAATATAAATTGATCTCTAGCAATAACATTCTTGCTGGGAAAACTCTCAAATGTTGTCTGAAAAATTGGAGGTGTTCAAGTTCATATTTGTTTTAGTAGCTGAAAGTGAGAAAAATAAATGACATTTTAATGAGATTTATGTTCACATCATTTGACTCGATTTACAAATGAACTCCATTTTAATGGTATTATATTATGCTAGTTGAGCCAACAACCGACAAGCAAGTGAACCAACAACCGACAACCGACAACCAACAGCCAACAGCCAACACAGCCAAATCAGTCAAACTAGACATTAACATAAGAGGAACAAAAAAAAAAAACAAAAATAACAAGATTATGAAAATGAGCTCAGAACTTACCTGATGAAACAACATTAAAATTTCTTCTAAATAATATAAATTTTTTTCATCAAACATTTACAAGGATGGTTGAATTTTAATAAAAGGTTGAAAATTATCATTGCTCAAACAAAAAATACCTTATCAAAAGGGAATGATCAAGAAGTGCTTGAACAAATTAACAAATCTGACATAATAAGAATTAATCCAAAGGGTTGCGTAAAATTATTATAAAATATCAACTTTAAATGTATATTTTGCTGAATTCCAAAATAATAGCAATTTAGCAAAACAAATAACATAACTACAAACCAAAAAAAGTAGTGTCCAAATTTCAGACTTATAATAATATTGTAAATTTATTACTATGAATGGTCTTTTGTAGAGTAAACTTGGTTTCATATGTCTGATAGTTGAATAATAAGTTTTTCCTCATTAGGTATATCTTGCTGAAAAGAATTAATGAAATAAATATTGATATATAGTATTGAGAAAAGAAAAGAACTAGAAAACATTATTTTAATGAAATGATTATCAAACGTGTCGTTGCATTTTTTTTTAGCAGATCAATTGCAACTTGATGCATAAATCAATGCATTAACGGTTTTAGTGGATAAATTATTTCTATAATCATCTAACACCCTGCCGCCAACACTAAAAGCAGATTCTGAGGCAATTGTGGTTATATGTATTGATAAGATATCTCGAGTTATAATTGAAAGTCGGAGATACTTTAATGTATTCATCTTCCACAAATCAAGCACTTCAAAGTTCTCACTCGTGCACACTAATAATTCCTCAATGTATACTTACAAATCAGGTTTCATTGACTCTATAGATCTAAAAATTATAACAAAATCTTGAAACCCAAATATAGTCATAATGATTTAGAAAATTTATCGAATTTACTGTAAATGAAGATCTCTCATTTGAAATGTTACTTGTACGATTAGAAGATATGCAATCAACAATATAATCTGCATATATTTCTCACAAGACATCTTGAACTGATTTAAAGTTTTGATTAATCTGATGATGTGAAAATATCTTCGACAATATGTAATAATAAATTTCAGTTTCAATCTAGAGTCTAAAATTGCTGCAATAGAAATCAGAAGATTACATTCCCTTAATATTTATTGAATTTAATTTGCATACTCATAGTCATATTGCTCGTATAAGCATCTTCTGACAATGACTCTGCTATTAAAATCTTTTTAACATGCATAACTGCAGGTAAAAATATATTTAAAGTAGGATATAAAGTATTAGAAATTATCTTTGTAATATTAATAAAAACTGAAATAAACTTCCTGATTGTCTCATATGTCTTTCAATCTGAATTAACTGACAACCATTTGTAGTTACTTGCTCTAATTATATTGTGATGGAAAATATTGTGATAAATAAATGCAGACTCCAACATGTTGAATGTTGAGTTCTATCTAGTAGAACATCAATAGATAAATACTTTGTAGTTGAAACTCAAAATTGTTTTGCACTTCTACAAGCTTATATAATCTCGCAGGATATTTTTTCAAATACTTCGCCGACTCTAATATTTTGAATGATTTCATGAACCTCCTTTATTCATTCTTCTACCATTATATTGAGGATATGTGCGCAACATCTCACATGAAAAAAAAAACTACGAAGTGCAGCTTTACTCGTGATTGAAAATTTGTTTTTTAGGAACTAACTGCGACATTATTACTACTTGTATTATCTAAAGTAATTGTGGGCATTTTGTCCTAGAATTTTCACTCCAATAAACATTCATAGATAACATTATATTTGTAAGTGCCCGTATGTGGAGACTCTAACTCAATAAAATTGGTAATAATCTTTTTTAACTTTCAAGTTTCATCTAATGGGCAGTTAAACACATATTTATTATAGTTTGATTAGATGTTCAACAATTTTCAGTTAATCACACAATGTGAACATTTTTAAGGCAGCATTTAAACTTTTCTTTCTCACACTCATTTTCATGCAATCATTTTTTATAGTGTTCTTTGAAACACTTTCAAGGTTAGAATTTAACATTTTCAATAATATATTTAATCAAGTATGTTCAACCACCATGAATGGATACTCATATACAATTATCATCTTTGCAATTACATCTCTTGTGTTGTTGATTATAATTTTTAATATCATAGAAAATAAGAATCTCTGATTTAGTGTCAGCTTCAAAAGGCAAGAAGTTCAACTTTTTTTGTCTTTTATCTAATAAGTCAAAATAGTTGACTTTTTGCTTTTAACTTAACACATTTCTTAATGTGTCTAAGAAGCTGTGAGGTTGTGTTTGATTTTGATTTGTGGATATTTACATCATAACTAATGCATTGAACAAACGATGCTTCAACCTCCTTCAAATTGGATTTAATATCTATAAAATACTTCCGGACAACTGATTTTCTTTTCCTGTCTTTCTTAGCTTGCATTTCAGTATTAATACTTTCAATTTTCACTTCAATAGATTGAGACATACATTACGAGAACTATCAATTTTATCTTGTATTGCAACTGACAATTGTTCGCTAGTTGATGTAGATTGAGATTATTTAAATATTAACATTTTAAATAACTAAACACAAAAATATAATATCATATGAGATTTCATTCATGGATGTGTATAAGCTACAATAAATAAACTTATGCAAACGTTAGCTATCATAAAACATTTCTATGAGACAAATCCACTAGCACGACAAAAACTACATCTATATGTTAAAATTTTCACCAATCTTTTTCAATAAAAAAAAATGTTATAAATTGATAATATAAAATAAAATTTTAAATTGATAACATGACATTTGCATACTTGGTCCACATCTGAAACCAACAATATCACAAGTCATGCACCACTTTGTAATTATCATTTAATATTCCATCCAATTTGACAATATGAAATTGCATTAAACAAACAAGCCGATAAATGCAAAAGGTTTTATGTTATAAATATAATCACAGTTAATGCTTATCAAACATAGAATTATTTGTTAAACATAAGAATTTTTCAAGTTGTGAAAAAATCTAAATTAATGGCTTCCCAACTTTCAATATATAATAACTTGCATAAAATTAGATATGTTTATCTCAACAACAAAATAAAGAGTTATGAACGTAATAACAACTACAAGAGGAATCATGTTAGTATACTCCTAAAATTGGATATCGCTTATTTTGATTCTTATAAATAGGGACTGAATTATTGCTGACATAATTATTATTTACAGATATGAATAAATTTTTTTTTCATATATTTGTTGTTTACATAATAAAACAACATTTACTGATGAATGAACCCCTATTATAAACTCTTAATAAGGTCATAAGGGCCAGTCTATTGACTGTAATATTTTTTTTTGAATTAAGTTCACTGCATGTTTCGAAATATATTATGTATCAACACTCGCTTCAACATTTATGAATCAACAACCACTTATGTTATGTATGTAAATGAATCAACTGCAACCGTTGCTAATGAACAAACTGTCATTTATGAATAAACTACAACATTTGCTAATGAATTAACGACTACTTGAATAACTATTTATATATTTGGTGATCAAAGAAGTGTCACATCTTTATAATAAGATGTATATAAATCAAAATTATAGAAACAACCTAAAAAATATATTATATATGTAAATGAGAAAAATTAAAGTATGAGATCTCATTTTTAAGACATCATAGAATAAAAGACAGAAACATTAGAAACTTACAAACAATAGTATTACTGATGCATTTATTTTATTTTTTTTATGTTATATTTACAAGCAGTATAACATATAAAAAAACTTGTATAACATAAAATCTTTTAAACGTTCGAACTTAAAAGAATGTGGAAAGAATTAAGAAAGTTGGCTTTTAAAGGACAGTAAAATAAAAACTTAATATCTAAAATATAAAATCCTTTGAACTTATAAGCCATAAAGAGCTGAAGAAAGTAAAGAACCCTAATAAAGAAAACATCAATGAAAATACCCTACTCCCTAAACGACTAGCCATCAAAAGAGGAAAGCCATATCACCAATGATGCTTAACCTCCAATCTCACGGATTACAAATTTTTGTAGAAAACTATGACTTAGAAGAAAGTAAATCAGAGAAAGCGAGAAACCCTAGCAAGTTGCAAGTCCTTCATTTCCTCGGGACGACAACAAAAAGAAAATTGATCCATCGAAATGGAAATGAAAGAAAGGAGATCTCGAAGTCTCGTGGTCTTGCACACTTGCTCGCCCCTCGAACTTTGCCCTCGCCTCTCGCCTCTCGAGCTTGGGAGAGAAATGAAGAATGAAAAAAACGAAGAAGTCGAAGAGCACGGCCGAAATAATGGAATTAGGGCTTATCACTTACATCATGACTCACAAGATCACGGTTGAAAAAAATTTAAGAAATTTTATAATAATTTTTTTAACAATAGTTTTATGAAATTTAAAATTCAAAATTTTCCATTAAATTTATCATAGTATTTTAATATAAATATATTATAATTGTATTATTTTAATTATTAATTTATTTCAAACCAAAATGAACTGAACACAAACAAATGACTTCTTGTTTGTGTTCGGTTCGTTTATAATTCGAACAAAAAAAAATTTGTTCATGTGCGACTCGCTAGATTAACGAACGAATCGAACACGAACTACTTACCAAGCAGAGCACAAGTTGTTCACGAACGAAAAGCTTTTTTGAAAGCCCTACTCATAATTGATTTGCTTGGGATTTGCAGAGGCCATGATGTGTGAGTTGCTACTTACCAAGCAGAGCACAAGTTGTTCACGAACGAAAAGCTTTTTTGAAAGCCCTACTCATAATTGATTTGCTTGGGATTTGCAGAGGCCATGATGTGTGAGTTGTTACAGAAACTTGTAACTCCATTTTCCTCATATTGGTAGATCACTTAGTTATTTTAGATAATGACATAGAAGAAAATAATTTTGCAGTATTCGAATATGTAGGAGGTAACTAAATTTAAAGTAAAGTTGATGTGGTCAAATCAGCGGCATCTACTTTCAAGAAAAAGTTGACTTTTTTTAATTACCTGGATTTCAACAAAATTTTATTTTTCATTAACTTTTGCTTCATACCTTATGACAAATGAAAGTAAAATAAATGAAAAGCTTTTCCTCACATCCATTTAATCTTAATTTTGTAACTCATAATGATATGGAGTATGGGCTAGTATTATAAAATAGTTATTGGAGTGTCAACGATTTTAAATCATAATTAGATTTTATGAATATTAAATTCTTTTTTTTTTCGTTTTCTATTTGTTAGTGAAATGCTTTAATGGGATATTTAAAATGATAGCATATTTCTAATAAATAATATCTTTTTTGAAATAAGTTGAATGTTAGAATCATGGGGAAATTTTTAGAAGATAGAGGGGCTTAATTTTTTAAGAACATAGTGCAATTATGTGATAAAAAAATTTAGTTTTTGTGGAATTGAGAATTATTACTAAAAGATTATGTGATGCCTATGGTAATTTCTTAAATTTCTTGGATCTATTATATGTTGGAGTGCTAATATGAATGAGGTTATAAATTCTAGAGATATAAATAAGTATTTAAAATGTAAAAGTGTTATGGGAGCACCATGTTATAAGTGAATATCATAGAGAATTAAAGATTAATTTTCTCAAATTATTGATAAACTAGTTATGCTATATGGATATTAGTTTTGGGTGATGAACAATTCAATAATTGCCATGCTGAATGAGGAAGAAATTAGAATTTTGAGAATGGACTTGTGTCAAACTAGAAATGATAGATTGGATTGATTATTTAAGAGGGATTCTGGAGTAGCACACATTTAAGATAAAAATTGAAAAATAAACTTCGGTTTTTCAAAAATGTACAATTCTAGGGGAGAGATACAATAAACATGGGTAGATAAATTTTGTGTTTGTAATATGAAGAGATAAGGTAATTAAAACATAAGATTGATAAAAATTTTTGAAAGATATTTGTATGAATATAAATATATTTATATATATATATAGCAGTTCTTAAAGTACTTGAGAGATATCAATGCATAGTGAGCCGGCCCCCAATAGTTGGTTGATATAAGGTTATGACGAGTATTCATTACATAGAGAGGATGATTTGGATATTATAGTATATTAACTAAGACTTTTTTTTGAAGTTTTTGCATTACGAACTTTAGCTTTTACTTCCGTGCCCTCTTCCTTCATTATGTATGCTTATCGTGTATTCTTTTAACAACTCTTACAGTGCTTGATAGAAAGCAATGTTGATTGAGATTCACCGAAATGGTCCTCAATAGCTGTTGTAAGGTTGCGATGATTTGCATATTGTGAATATTGACTCATATTATCTTTTGGATGCATTTGCGATCACCATTTTTTTTTTTAATTGTCATGCTAATTTTTTTCATGTATGATTTTATTATTAAGAGGAGGGCTCTTCATTTTTTTTTCTATCTTTCAAGTTTCTTATAAGAGCTAGTGCACAAAATAGTTATCGGCATTTTGTGGGGGTTATTTCTTTCTTATGAATGTGCTGAATTTGACCGCTTGACTCTTCAAATATTATTCAAACTAGTCGCATTAATAGAATGTGTAATTGGATGAAAAAGTTCATGCAAGAGGTATTCCTTGGAGATTAAATTTCATATAACTTTATGCCGTTTGATATAATATTTTAGTTTTATTTATTATTATTAAATCTTGTCTTTATTGAAGTGAGTTCACCTAAAAACTAGTTTGAGATTATCGAGCAGTTGTTGCTGGCGAAGTTGACGAGCAGCTCGACTAGCCATTAAGATCATAATAGATAGAAAAAATGAACTTTTGAAAAAGAATATCACAGAAAGAAAAAATAAACCCACTTAAGTATGTCTCCATCGCTAGAGGATTAATGTCCATTGGGCGAGATGTGAACCTTGTCCTTGAATTAACGTCTAGTCATGATACACATCCAATTGCTTGTTGATCTCATTTAGTAGATAGGCAACCTCACTTTGATGAAGAGAAGGATTTACTAGTAGAAAGAAAAATTAGAATATTAAATTAAGAAGTATAAAGCTACTTAATGGATTTAATCTTTAGGTAATGTATCCGACGTGAACGTGTCATCCATTTACATAGTTATTCTAGCAGTGGGATTAGTTTGGATCAATTTCAAAGATTTAATAGACCAATTGACATTCAATTATTTGAGTTTAAAATTGGCCCCTCACAAGAACTGCTAGAATCATTTGGGCATTTCCTCGTTACAAGTATTTTATAATGGGAAAGGGTGGGATAAAAAATTTAGCACTTCCATGTCAATTGTTAATATGAATATTGCCCTGACATATCATGCGACTTTGGGCAATAATGTAATTTTAGCATGGAAGAACTTTTTCTCTTCAAAAGATAACGATGAAGCATCTTTGTAACCTTGGTCTTTGTAAAGTGAAACAACTATTGGAACTCCTAGATGATTACAATATGTGATCAGACTACATGTCATCATGTTAAAAGGTTCTTACCACCAATATTACCACATTACCTGAATATGTCTGTATTTTTCTAAAAAAACATGATGTAAATTGAATGATTATTTTTCCTAAATTCGTGGCTTATATGGTGCAAATTATAGCTTCAATGAGTATCCATCCACAAATGTGCTTATAAATGCTGAAAAATTATTCATGTCTACCATTCAATAATTAGTTATGGTTTGATAACATAGAAATCCATGTTCCTTAGCTTTCATATCTTGCTTATCCACTTTTCACTAAAATTTGTATGATATAAATGTATAGAAAAATGAGTTCTTCTATTTTTACCATTGTCATGGCCCGACTTGGGATTTTGGAATGTTAAAGCGGGAATTGACGATCAGACAAATAAAACACTATCTAAACTTTATCATTGCTTAAAAAATAATGCAAAACAAAAAAATAATCATTTATAAGACAAACTTTAACCGGCGAAAAATTATTTTGGTTTATAAATTTTACAATTGGTAGAAAAGTAAAAACCGAAATGCTTTACCTATCACCTTGGATTGCTTGACGTTTGTAAACACTTTTTAGAACCCATCTACTCTCAAGGAGATTTCATTGAAAAATTTACAACTGACAGTATGAGTGAAACAATGCAATGAGTAAAATATATTTAAATTATAATAATTATTATTTTTTAAAATTTTATAAAATGCTAAATTTGAATTTTTATAAAAGTCAGAGATAAAGTTGTAAAAAGAGAAAAAACTAGGATAATTTTATTTTACTTTTTTTTTTATTTCATATAAAACATTTATCAATGGAAGTCATCGCGTAAATGTGTGCTTAAAATACACCATTGATAACCTTTTCTAAAACCCACCAAAATGTAGGCAATCATTTCTATTTTCTTTTCTTTTTTACGTGCACAAGTATATTGATTCCCCAACCAGTATCATACGAGAGTGATTCCACATTTAAATATGCTTATGCATATATCATACTTTATTGCCTTCTTTTATTTTAATACTTGTCTTAAATAATTTAAGCATATGAAAAATAGAAAAATTGTAGTTTTAAAGGAAAATACTAATAGCATTGAAAGCATTTGCATTTGATTATAGAAATAAAAGAAACTACTGTAAAATACAAATATGTTTACCCACCTGTTTAGTACAGTTTGATTCCCTTCCTCTAGTTAATTTATTTCTTTGATGCACCTATAGCAACGAACCTATAGTAACGAATTAGACTTATCGGCTTCTATCATTTTTGGCATTTTTTAATATTAATTCCAACTTATTATTATTTATTTGATACATTCATTTGTAATTTATCTAATTAATTGGCTATTTGTTACTTTATATGAAAAAAAATATATTTTGTATATTGTGTTTCCGATAATATTCATATCTATATAAATATTCGAAGTTCATCTCTCTTTTTTAGAGTTTCCAATTAAGTAATTTAGCAGTATTTCTTATTTTTGATGAAATTATTTCATTACATAATGTTAATACATATAATAATATGTAACAAATAAATCAGTTAATTTTCAGATTTTTGTTAAAGTTCCTAAATTTTTTTTCTTTTTTTTTAATGCTGAAATTAATATTTTAATGACTTTCAGAAGTTTAAATTCTAATCTAACTTATTCTTACTCTCAATTAACAAAATAAAGGAATGTACTATTGAAATTTAATGTTATATGCTTGAAATTTCCTCTTACTATTTTTTTTTTCTCAACCTCTAAGTCAAAAGCTCTAACAGAACTTTGCAAAAATTCAAAAATTTGAGTTATGGTTTTCAGAAATTTCTTCAATCATTTCATGGAGCTCATAAAACATAAAAAGAACTAAATTTCGGTTTTGAAATGTTTATCTAAACACAGAGAACCCCACTATATCCTTGTTCTTGAGCTGCCTCTTGCGCTAGGAGCCCTCCCACAAATAGGAATGGCTTCTGCTTGCGTTGCTCGAGACGCTCGAATCACCTTGCATGATTGCTTGCCCGCATGATCATTGCCTCCCCTTTTTCGATTTCTCAAGCTCATTGCCGCTCGAAAGACCAGAGGAAGCGCTGCTGATTCTTCCTTTTCCTAGCATCGGCCGTGTCTCGCCCTCCCTCCCTCGCTTGCTCTCCATTTCTCTAATGCCATGGAGGAATGAGCAATAAGCCCTCTCTTACATTTACTGTTCATATGGAATGACGGTGCGTTGTAGATAAGCCCTCAAATAATAGTTGTAGGCATCGAGGGCTTCATTCGGATGACACCTGTTTTGCAGGTGTCGTCAGCAGGTTGACAGTTAATATCAATTTTTTTTGATATTATCTTTAGTTAATTATTTATTCTTTCTTAATTAATGGGTAAAAGATTATTATTACAACCACCTTAGTCTTTTTGCTTGAAATATAATGCGACTTTATTTTGTTTATATGTAGAAATTACTGAGGCCGTGTCATCCTTATCTGCCAAAAAGACAATTAGCAAGGTGATAAAGTTCTTTCCACTAAAACTCTTAAATTTTGTTTCACCACATTACTGGTTATTTTTAAAAATTCCTGAGATACCTTCATTGTATGGACAGCTTTCTAACAGGGTATGATGCGTTCTTTGTACTCTTAATTTGTTAGCAGTGTTTTTTCTTCCTTGGTGAGTTGCACTTTTCTGTTTAGCTAAATTGTTTTTCCCATAACGAGAGGAAGTAAAACGAGCACCTAATAATAATAAATAAATAAATAAAGGAAAGGAGTGTTGGTGTGGTGAGCTGTGTTCAGGAGAGTTGGAGACCATGCGATAGTTTAATCTAAAATCCTATCTTTAATGTTTATTGAACATTTCGACAATTAAACCGGCATCGGAGTGTTAGAGTTGCATATTAAAGTTACAAACGTGAAACCCTGTTTCCTTTACAGGAGCGGTCATCAGAATCATTTTCTAAAACTCATTTAGGTTGTGCAGCACATTTCTTTCATTAATGTGTAAAAGAAAGAAAAATGTATGGTTAAATTATATTGATGTTTATGAAAATAGTTATCCTGGAATGATGAGGTATCCGCTTGTTATCTAATTGATGTTGAGTTTTAACTATTGCACTGTCACTAGCAAGGAGTTATGTGTAAGATAGCAAGTTAATCGAGACCTGAATAATTTTCACAATTGAAGATTTATTCTTGATTGTGGAAACATCCTCTCTGCGTATGAAAGGCAAAGTCATATAAATCAACTCTCTGCTTGACAGTAGTTTATATTGTCCCTTTCTTAATAACTGTTTTGTTAGAAAATCTTCACTTGAGACATACCTACTAGATTTACCAATTTAAAAGCTTTTTTTTTTTTATATTACCAGGAGTATAGGAAAAATACTCATTTTAAAACTCTTTATTGTATTTGAATTTGATAAACATAGTTTGATCAACTTTGTACACGAAATTCATATATGCTATTGATTTTAATTATTTTATCCTGAACATTTCAGTTTAAATTGTAAAATACACTATTAGTTAAACTCCTGCGTATTTAATTTTTCATCATACATGTTTTGACCCTCTAATTAATTTTAATCACATTTTCGAGTATCCATGCAAACCCAATTGGACATGTTCCAAAGAAATTCAAAAAATTACTTTAGAATGCCTTTGTTATTTCTTTTTATTTATATTTTTTCTCCTTTTCTCTTTTTGTCGCAGCAACTTATTGTTATATTTCCATTGCTTTCAACATTTTACATGAAAACAATTCTACTTCTTTACTCTGTGCTTGGATTCTTTACTTGCATCTGCTAATTCTCTATCATGGTGTGCTGAGTATAAGGATAATAAATTTTACTCCAAAATTTGGTTTGTAGTTAGACATCAGACAGTTTGATTGCTTATGTTAGCGTTCACTCTTGCCGTCTGGAACTTTTGTTAATTAAATGTAAAGACAAAATGCTTTTATACTGAACTCAGGGTTAAGGCTCGGATGGTGCACTTAGGTAGTGTTTGATCCAGGAGCAACAAGCTGCCGAGTGCAAGCCACTGTACAAATATTTTTCCTGCATCCATCAATTTCGAGTAGTCAATCCAATAAAGTGGCTTGGTTTGTTTTATAACCATTGAATGAACTTTATCCAAAAGAAGATTCAACTTTCTTTAAGGCTGAATCGATCCAAAGACAAACTAACTAGGGTCCGAATAGGTTGACAAGGATGTGGGGAATTGAAGGTAAATACGGTTCTGTTAGAAGATAACATGCCAGAGATATTATTAATTTTATGTCAACATTAAAATAAGACGAAAGATGATAAATCAGAGATCTCTAAATTTGTAATATAGACAAAAGATGATAAATCAAAGATCTCTAAATTAGTAATGATCACTTATTTGTAATATATGAGAAAAACTTTTTCATAAATAGTGAAGATTTTTGTAATAAGGGATGAACATTTTTGACCCCCCTAAAAGTGCTATGTAATAAAATCTCTTGATTCTTTCTTAGTATTTTCAACTTGTTCTTCCCCTTATTTATAGCTTTTTTCTTCAGGTGTGACTCCATGGACAGATCAAAATTCAACATATTTTTAAGGTGCAGTGAGCATGAGTCATACCACAAACAAGTGGGGTTATACAAGGAGCAAAACCAAGTAAGAGAGATAACTTTTAACATGGATTGTATTAGAGAATTCTTTACTAAACATATCAATGAATTTATGGAGCCGGTGACAATGATGATGAGAGAAACATTAGCACAAACTTCAGGGAATTGAGCTCCCCCACCTCATTCAGAAGCTTTGATATGACGGAGGAGAGCTCATAATTGAAATAAGAAGGGCTCTGTCGCTTGCTTTAGTGGACGATGATAATATTTACTACTAATAGCGTATGATCGACCTGTTTGAGTATGAAGGAGGGAGGAGAGTCGAAACCCCTCAACCAAACTAGTTGGAGAACGCATTCTCCCTGGAAATCACTGAAGCAAAGACACGGAGCACTTCTAGATTCTATCTTTAAAATCTTACCAAGGGAGGTTGGATCCCTCAAATCATATCACTTATTACGTGTCTATTGTCTACCTGCTGAGGACACTCTGAAGTGTCAACTATTTTTTTATGACTTTGATGGAATTAATGTTGAGATGGTTCAATAACTTGCTTCTTAGAGTGATTAGCTCCTCTGTGAGTTCTCCAATACTCTGATACCATATAAGAGCTCATAGGTTATGTTGTGAATTTGCGAGGAATCAAGTGAGATCCTGCGAGTTTTTGTTATTCTCTTTTAGAGGGAGGTGTTGCAGGTTCGAAATCTAAAACCCGCAATCACCCACACCACGTTGGCTCAAAGACTAATTGAAAGTTACGCACTCGACTTGCAATGCCCTTAGACCTTACGTAGTGTCGGAGCTAGCCTCCAATCACATCTCCATGGGAGAGTACAATTCACTTCCTATTGCCATTCATATGGGGTATGCTGAGATGCACAACTAGATTAGTAGGGGCCTTGTCAGCATGTGCAATCTATAGTGAGGTCAGATTTTGAGAAGCACCAACCACAACCTTTCATGGAGAAGACACGTGCAAGAAAGGCAAATCCATTCAGTGGAAGGATGAATTCAACATTAGAAGAGGTGAGTTGGCTGCCGAGTGGAGAGGAGGTTGCTACCACATACCCACCAACTATTTACAGAGTCTCTATAATTCTCAATTACCAAGATAGTAGGGGCCATTCAAAATATGAATATTTTCGTAACTAATGCCCATAAAAGTAGGTTAATATCTGTGTGACTCTCAAAGGTATTGTGTCTATCATTGTGATTATGGTCACAACACTAAGAAATGCCGACACCTTATAAGTCTAATCAATGACTTGATCAAAACTGAGAAGCTTAAGGAATTTGTCATGTAAGAGCAACAATGCAAATTCATGGAAAATGGTTGTTCAAAGAATCCTATAGCGAGTCGGTTCATGCTCAGGCAATCCACATCGCGAGCGTAGTATTTGCCACATTCGATAGAGATAAGATAGAAGCATCCCGCGAGACAGGCGTTAGAGTTTTCACTCAGGAGAAGTGTGTTTGGCTATTTTATCCCGTTGTCAAGTTATGAATCCACCACCAGTCATCTTCACCGATGAATACCTTTTAATCAAAGAAAATTATTATAATGACGCTGTAGTGATTACTGTATTGATTGTTAATTACTCGATTGATAATATTTTTATAAATACAGAGAATACTGTTAATATTCATTTTAAAACTATTTTTGATAAGATGAACTTTAGTTCAAGGCCTATTTTCTACTTCAAGCCTCTTGTACGGATGGATTGTCAAGCGGGAAGAAAAAAACATGGGAGTCATAATGTTGTCCATCACTTGAGGTAAAAATGATAAACAATTCAAAATAATAGTTGACTTTATCAAACCAGACTCTTCGACTTCTTATCATGTCATTTTTTGTCTTCAAATCCTCAGCAAATTTAAAGCAACCGTCTCTGTCAAATCTCAGGCGGAGGGGAAGTTGTCACTGTCTAGGGATACTTAGAGCAATCATGCAGTTCCTATCTATGAGCAGTAGGCAGTGTCCATATAAGATCTTACATATATAAGCATAGTGTGGGAGCGGTTTGGAGATGAGTAAAGTCATAGAGGGAGTTATTACTAGTAAAGATGAGTCAAATCAAAACTTTCTGACTTAGCACTGTTATTGATGCTGGACTCAACGATGAGTTAGTTGCCATTCTACACAAATATCGTGATGTATTCGCTCGCTTAATTGAAAAAGTGCCAGGTGTCGATGTCGTCAACCATATATTGTGTAACATCCCAAACTCTCATCCATCAATATATTATCTGCTTTGGCTTAGTATTCTCATAGTTTTCTCTTATTGGTGTAGCTTTTCTGAAGGTTGCCCAACCCATGAGTGCTCCCTTTTGACCTTATTTTTGATTTTGAGGTCTATTTTTGAGGTCATTACTCTTTTCCTTAGAATCCTAGGATCTAGCTCTAGGGGTTCCTATTGACTATCTTAGAAAACTAGTATTGGTATCCATCCCCTTAAAAATTCCAGCAACTTCCTATTTCTCTTGTGATGTCTCGCATTGATGATCTCAAAACCATCATCGTATGGTCGAGTGGTTAAGGACTATCACGTGGAGACTTGGGGAGAAGTTCCCAATAGGATTCCCAATAGGATCTCAAACTCTTCAGGAGAAGTTCCCAATAGGATCTCAAACCCTAGGAAAACCTCTTCAGGACTTTATCATCACACACACACAAAAAGCACTTGCACAAAATCATTGCACAAAATCAGACTTAAATTGAGCTTAAAGGATGGGTGAAAGTGCGAACTTCTCCGGACGACCTCCAATGACGAAATATACTGCGCCAATGTGTCCGAGACACTAATTTTAATAAGAAAAGACACTCATATTGTCATAATTCTGCGCAGAAGCAAGTCACACGTAAATCGATGAATTCATTGAAACGAACTCTGACGACGAAACATATCACGCCAACGTGTCCGGAACTTCAGAATTACCTAAAAAAGACATTCGATTTTCTACAATCTGACCCACGAATGAAAATGCATAAATCAAATTTTATTTTTAAAAATAATAAATACTTTTATATTTATATCATTATTTATAATCTTAATTATAGTCCTAAACCCTATTTTTTCTATTCCCGCGCATTTAATCCTTCGTTCGACCCCACAACTTAGTCGGACGCTTGGCTTGTCTCCCTCGTGTGCCCTAGCTCCTGTGGACGATCCACGCGACAATCTCTTTCCCCTCTCTTGACTCTTCCCATTCTTCGCGAGGCCGCTCGACCTTTCGACTCTCTAATTGCAAGGGGCGGGCTGACCGACTCTTCTCCTTCTCGAGACTTTACTTTCTCCTCTTTTATGGTGACGATTCACTCCCATTATTTGATTTGACCACCTTTATGGTGAGGATTCACTCCCATTATTTGATTTGACCACCTTACGGTGGTAGGTGACGGTTTTTGTCTCTTCTCTGACTATAGAAAAAGCTTCTTAGTGTACTGTTTTGGGTTGTTGACAATTTTTTTAGAGAAAGGGAGTCTGAGTTTTTGTTGTTCGAGGCTTTTAGGTAGAAAGGCTTTGTCGAAATCCTTTCTAGTCTAGGTCCTGGTGCGCTGGAGTTTGAAGCATTCATTGGTTGTTGTTTTTCGAAGCTTTTAGGAGTGGAGTTCTGTAGGTGTTTTTCGTGAATCTGTCTTGCAGTTTTGATTTGAGTCTACATTAAGAGGTTGTCGACACTAAAAAAAAATTAGGGGAGTTGCCTGTAGGAAGCTGTCGGTCACCGGAATCGAAATCCCGTCGTCCGCTTCTGAAGGACGTTTAATTTACATATAAGTTTAAGTTTAAAAAAATATGAAAATCAAACTGATCCCATATTTTTCATAGTTTAAATGAAAAAGCGCTTTACCTTAAATCCTGTATCTATCTCGAAGGATAAACATAAGACTTGAGGGTGAGACTCGATCAAATAAACTAAGAAAGATATGACATCCGTTTGGTCTGCGAAACTAATTTGTTTGCCGACAAATTCTTCTATTTAATATGAAAAATTAAATAGAGTTTATTTTAAGTTAGGGTCGGAAGGGGCGGAAAACCTTTCTATAAGGGCAAGCCCCTATAGTTAATTACAATCTTAGACAATTAAGTCACTTAAGAAGACTTAAGAATACTCTCGATAAAAATCATGAAAAATTATTTTCAAGGAGGTACGAAATCAAGGACTTTTCAACGAAATCAGACAAAGAGGTGTGCAAAAGGGAATGATTCAAACTTGGAACATTTATTGTAGAATCCAAAGGAGGAAGAATCAGAGGATTTCACAGATCCGAAGGAGAACCTCAGTGATTTCCTAGTCTTTCTTATGGTTTGACTTCAGTTTCGAGGAGAAATTATTCAAGTGTTTCATCCTGCCAATTTTATTTAATTAGGGCTTATATTTGTATGAAAAAATCACACAAACAGCCTGAAAGATATGAAGATTTAGGTCGTGACGAATGACAACCTTAGAATCCTGAAGCAAGTTAGGGCTTAGATTGCACAGTAGAACTGTACAAATGTCTAACGAAAAGTTGAGGATTTATGTTGTACTAAACAAACAACCTCAAAATCTTATGAATTGTTGTTTAATTCTAAGGAAAGAATAGTTTAGCTGGGGAAGACGTGTTCTGCTGTTGAAGATGACCGTGCTGCCCACCGCGCTAGTTCCAAGTTCCTTGTCATGACGAGTTTAAATTTTATAGGGTGTCAGGTTATGATGTCAAATCAAGCGGCCTTATGGTTGTAGTTCTTTAAACATTCTAGGGGAACAGGTTGAAGTTGTACAGTGTATAGAATGACAGTAGAGTATGTAGCACATGACAAACAGTAGAGTATGCAGTAAAGAGAACAGTACAACATGTGGTGTAAAGAAAAAGTAGACAGTACAACAGGAAAGTGATTACAAGAAAGTAACATGCTTTAAACATAAAGCAAACCTGCATACCTTGGGGATCCGCTGTTCCTTAGGTGTAGTTGATGCAACAGGTATAAATAAAAAAGGCTGAAATGCATCATATAAACGAAAGCAAAAGAAGAAAACAAACGTCACCCGAAAAACTTTAGAAAGAACGGTAAATGACCCACGATGAAAAATTCGGGAAAAATTAACGAATAATCCATGACGAAAAACTCGAGAAAATTGACTAGTAACAATTCAAATAAAATCCTCAAAATCTCGGGAAATCCCAAAGAAAAGACCACGAGTGCTTTGTCCAAAAATTTTGATAAAACATATGAAGAAGTTCGAAAAGAGGAAACCGCAAGCACTCGGGTCGGGGCTAGGCTCAGATATATGTTTGTACTCGAGGGTCGTTGAAGGCTACCTGGTCACCCAGATGCATAAAACATGTATAAAGCCCTCCACTCAACTAGAAGGGTGTCCTATCGAACCTAACTTACGAGGGTTCTCCTTAGCCCAAACAGGTAATCAACAGGTGGACAACCAATGTTTAAAATGTATTTAAAATTTATATTTTTAGCATGCACATAGATTTCAGACATACAAAAGAGAGTTGTATCAATTTTGTTTGTAACGAAAAAATATATTTTTGTTTAGAAAAAAAAGGTGTATCTGTTCTTGTCAAATTTGTTTTTTATCAATTTTGAAAAGTGTAGTTGTCCACGAGTCGATCACACTGTCGGGCGTAGGACTACCAACAACCTAAGAAGGTACGGGTCAACTCCCGCTAGTCTTATGTCGGTGAATGATATGACATCCTACGGTTCACCGGGTCCGTGGGGGGGGGTGTCCCGAAGTCGTAGGATGGAACATCATTCTGCTCTATCACCGGTGTGCCTTTGTCATCACCTCCCTAAGCCTCAAAATAAAATCGAACTACTTGCGACCTTGCTTGATGGTTTCACGTATAAAAAAAAAGCTAAACGTGGACACTTATGCATCAGACATAAACATCAAAAACCAAACCAATAAGCAAGGAAAAAAAGAACAAAAATGGGGTGAGAGAGAGGAGAACTGATCTACCTAAAACATCGAAAAAGACAGAGGATGAATCAGCTCTCAAAACTCATGACGAAAAGACCTGAAAATGAAGACCCGAAAATCCTTGAATCAATCTGAAAGGAGATCACTTTCTTACATTTTTATAAGTGGTTTAACCTAAGTCAATGTGACGATCACACACAAATGACCTCCGAATGCTGGCATCTAAACCCGAAAGATATCTTTTATGAAATCAATTCGTCTCAATTAATCACTCTCCCAAATAGGACTTGAAAATCTTCCAAATTCCAGAAATTGAACAAAAGGAAAATGACCCGGAGAAGTCCACCACTAGCACTTTCAAACTCATGCCGAATTTAAGGTTTTTCAACTCCAAAATTAATCAATAGCCTCATATATTAAATAAACATAGAACCTTCCGATAAAGCTACATAAATGCTCACGGTCGGGGTAACTAGGGACATCAGGGTACAAGAACACCCTAAAGGGGCTCACGGGTAAAGACTGCAAGAGGAGCAAATTTCATTAGTGAGTTCACGGGTAGGGCCAAAGGGGGAGGCTAACTCAACCACATCACAAACCCACGGCTAGGAACAGTGAGATGAGAGGAATAGGCTCTCGGGTAAGGGCTGCAAGGCAACACACAAGCAAGGCAGACAATCGCCAATGATACTCAAACCCCATAAAGCTTTCAGATAAAGGTAGTAGGGAGAAGCCACTATGCCCACTGCCAACCCCACACCAGGACTCAGAGGCAAGAATAAACATAAGACCAAAGAATCAAGCCCCAAATCGAGGCATATATCACAGTAAAACTGGGTCCAAGTAAATATCAAAACTGTAGCCTTATAAACTTCCAAACCAATCTATCAAAACCAGCTAATAGTTCTCGAATAAGGACAACACAGTACGCCAAAATAGGGTCTCGGGTAGGAGCTAAGGCCAACAAAAATTAAAACCCAAGCCACCTCTCGGGTAGGGGTAGGACAAGGCAAAACCGAGCTCCCAACCATAGCCAAACCGAGTCACAGCTGAGGTTCAAACCCAGACCACAACTAAGACTAGAAAACATCTCTATGTCCTCAAGACATCAAAATATAGGACTACCATATGTTTCACACAAGAATAGCTATGGAACTCCTCCAAATCAAAATAAATTCTTCCACAATATGTATTTTTAAGCCAAAAACACTCACAAGATGCCAAAATCGAGCCCCTAACAGGGGTTAAAGCAAATAAAACCAAACCCTCCCACAGCTATGGAGCAGGAGTAGGAATAAACACAAAAAATGGGCTCTTGGATAGGAGCTAAGGCAAGCAAACCGAGCCCCCAAACAAAGCCAAAAGCAAACGCCTCAAAGCCCATACGTGAAGCTTAAACAGTTAGGACAATGTTTCAACCAAAACCAAAAGCCAAGCCTCAACA
>NW_018165767.1:96511-121311 GCF_001263595.1 Phalaenopsis equestris | reverse complement strand
TCAAGCTGCAGCTAAGGCTCAAAATCAGGCCACAATGAAAGCTAGAAAAACACCTTCATGCCTTCAAAATATCAAAACATAGGGCCGCCACATGCTTCAAATAAGAACAACTATATAACTTTTTCAAATCAATATAAACTTCTTCCTAGCATGCATTTTGAGCAAAAAGAATCCGTGACATGTCAAAACCAAGCCCTTCTCATGCATGAAAGACCAAATAACCCTTCCAATATCTCATGCTAGATAAGAATGAATGAAAAGCTTCATAATACATATCCCAACATGCTTGAAATAGTAGCCAACATTATCTCAAAGCCACATTTTAATATTTCCAATTTGCTTCCCATAGAAATGTCACAGTAAACAGAAATATGTCATAGTTTCATCACCTTGAGCAACTAGAGAAAAGAGAAGAACTGATAACATGCCATACTTTCATCATTTTAAGCAAGTAATCAAGTCTAATTCCTAAAACATGCTCATATTTCCATCTCTAGATGTTTGAGTAACATGCATTTAAAAAAAAAAGGTGCAATACTAGGCTAGCATGCTATATTGTCCACCGTACCAAGCTTCAGGGGCTCGACAGAGAGAAAACCGAAAAGAGTCAAGGCACAGGGGGAGAGAAGGTACCTCCTTGAAGCAAAAAGAAAGTAACACAGAAACTTTTAAAAGCACCTCTCAACTCCGACTCCTCTTCCAACAGTAAGAAGAAGTCAACCCAAATACAGAAAGCTAAAGAAGTAAGTGAAAAAGAAAAATGACAGAGTTTTCCCTCCCTCAGAGATTTTTTTTGGCCTCATAAAATTCTCTAAGTAGAGCTTAATATAGACGGGAGGAGGAGGAGTGATCGAAAGATCGTATATGGTTCGAGGAATCGAACGGAGCAGACGCTCCATGCGGGCGTCTCGAGAAACAGAGGGTAAGATCCTCGCAAAGGATAGGATCCATGACAATGATAAGGGGATGGGTCGTCTGCGAGATTGTCTCGTGTGCGAGAGGGACGAGCGTGGGAATTTAACGTCACAGACGTGCGAGAGACGGACCGAGCGAATGAGCCACGTTAGGGCCGAGGCCCGCGGGTTTGAGAGAAAGAAGGGAGGAGGGGGGAAGATAGATTTAAGTTTAGGTATTAATAAATATTATTAATTATTATAATAATAAAAATAAAATATTATTTATTATTATAATTAACACTTAAATGTGTATTTTTCCCCGGATGTGTCGTTACGGTAAAACGAACGTCCCCCCTAGTCAAAATCGACGTTCCGGACGCGTCGGTGCAGTCTGTTTCGTCAACCGAAGTCGTTTAGGCAACTTCGTCGACGATCGGGATGAAAACACTTTGTGACCCGAATCCTGTCAAAATTTCAGTGTGAGCTCAATTAAATAGGACGACGAAGAGCACGACGGCGCAAGATCAACGCGTACAGTCAATTCTAAGACCAACAATCCTATTGGGATTCTCCTTGAGCTCCCTCACAGTAGCCCCACCTACTAAATGTTAGAGGTCAAAAATTACCATGCAGAACGTCAAGTCGAACAAAGAAATGCTCAGAATTTTTAACGGGGAGGACTCCTTTGCTAGTTTTCTAGGAATAGTATACAGTAAAGTCCTACGTCTATAACCTAGGCTATCAAAAAGGAGAGACTAAATCTTCGCCAAAAGTGAGGTCAACAAAGGTATTTCTTTTCTTTCCCCTATTCTGCACTCTCCTCTATTTTGCACTATTTAGGATGACATCTAAAAGTATTTCTTTTCTCTTTTAAAGCATGTGGAAGCAAGTGCATATGGAAGCAAGTTTTGGGCTTGTTTCGAGATTTAAGCATGAATAGTTCCTGGAAACATTAAAATGGAGCATGATATGGTTTTCTTCTTTTCTTTTTCTGCTCAAGATACATGATGAATAAGACTTCTTTTGTTGGAAAGTTTTAGTTGTTATTCTATAGAATGCATGTTAGGAAGAAAAATGCAAGATATATTTATTTATTTATTTATTTATTTATTTATCCATTGAATGTTGGAATTAGTTTCAAAGCTGGATAATATGTTGGCTTTAGGGATTCATGCATACTTATATGCTTCCTGTTATTTGCTTCTATTTGAAACATATGCTGGCACAAAGCTTTGAAATATAATGTTCCGAAGGGAAACATTTTTAGCTTTTTTGACCCATATTGATGTGTTAGGTTTGGCTCTTTTGGGATTGAGTCTATGCTAGAAATGTTTCTCTATTTTTCCCATATTGTTTGGCTCTTTTGGGATTGAGTCTATGCTGGAAATGTTTCTCTGTTTTTCCCATATTGATGTGTTCGGTTTGGCTCTTTTGGGATTAAGTCTATGCTGGAAATGTTTCTCTGTTTTCCCCATACGGATGAGTTCAGTTTTTGGCTTCATTTTGGATCTGATTCTAGCTGGGAATTTTTGCTCTGTTTCTGCCTTTCTTGCGGGCTCGGTTTGGCCTGAGGAGTTTGTTTTGCCCCCTTGTGTTGGGCTCGGTTTTACCCCTGTGCTTGACTTGGTTTGTCCCTTGTGCTGGGCTCGGTTTGCCTCTTTGGTGGGTTTGGTTTGGCTCCTTTTGGTATTATGCTTTGGCTGAAATCTCTTGCTGTTTTAGTCCTTTGGTGGGCTCGGTTTGACCCCTTTGCTGAGCACAGTTTGGTTGGAGGCTCTTCTTTAGCGTCCCTCCCAAGATTTTTATTGGTAATCAAGTTTGTTATCCCAAAATTCATGATTTCAACATCTACTTCTATGTGAGAATGTTTGATACAAGCAGACTAACTCACTATCATGCCTTATGTGATGAAAATGGTTTCATTCCTAATGATTTATAGGAACTTGTCCATTCACTCTCTTATGTATATCAAAGGAAATGCAAAAGGAAATGCAATGGCAATACCTATGGTGGTTTTCTTTTACTGTCCTTGTTCGTGAGCTTGTCTTGGGGCTGGGCTGTTTCTTTTGTGGTCCCTGCTTGTGAGCATTTCAGTTGGTTTTCGTTTGACTTGTTTGACAATTTTCTGCTTCCCCTGGCCGTGGGCCTTCTTCTTTAGCTCTTTTATGATTGAAAAAATGGTTGGTTTAGGCTTGGTTTTCTCTTCAATGTCCTTGGCCGTGAGTCTTAATGTCCTGGCTGGCCCTTTTACTGTGAAGCTGGTTTAGTGGTTGTGTGAGCTGTTGTCCTTAACCGTGAGCATCTCAGTTGGGTTTTTTTTGTCCTAATTGGCTATTTCCTGCTTTCCCCTTTGCTGTGAAGCTGGTTTAGTCGTTGTGTGGGCTGCTACCCTTACCCGTGAGCATCTCGGGTGGGTTTTCTTTTGTCCTGTTTGGCTGTTTCCTGCTTTCCCCTTTGCTGCGGGGCTGGTTTGGTGGTTTTGGTCTGCTATCTTTACCCGTGAGCATCCCAGTTGACTTTCTTTTGTCCTGATTGGCTGTTCTCTGCTGTCCCTGGCCGTAGACATTTATATGGATAATTTCATGGTTTATTTGACATGAGAAGCTTTTGATTAAGGATGGAATTGAATGGACTTGATATTGGCATGGCTTTTGGAAATTTAGAAAGTTGCCCTCTATGGATTATTCTCCTTTACTTTGTGGAATATAAAAGACTCTTATAATTTCATTTCGAGAAATCATGAAGTTGATATAAATTGGATTCATGAAAGGATTAGAAAACTCATAAAATTGTCATTTGGAAAGGATTTTGGAGGCTTGACATTAAGACTTGGATAACATAAATGCCGCATTCAAATTTAGACTTGCGTGTGTGAGTATATACAGGTGGTGGAGCCGTGGGTACAATTGTCACATTAGTTTTGCGCCTGTTTTGATCTGTTCGAAACAAAATTTGGAGGGGATACTCTTATTGGGTTGATCCAATTATAAAATTTGAGAAAATGATATCTTTCTAGGATTGATTCAAGGATCTTGGACCCTCATTTTCAGGTCTTTTTGTCAAAAGTTTTTTTTTTGGAGGGCTGATTCACCCTTCATTCTCTTGATCTTTTGGGGTGAATCAATTCCTTCTCTCTCATTCCCCATTTTTATTCTTTTTTTTTTCTTGCTTCTTGGTTCGGTTTTCAGTGCTTATGTCTGACACATAAGTGCCCATATATAGCCTTTATATATAGCCTTTTGCTGTTTGCTGTATATGAAACCATCAAACAAGGTCGCAAGTAGGTCGGTTTTGTTTTGGTGCTTAGGGCGTGATGACAAAGGCACGCTAGTGGTAGAGCAGAATGATATTCCATCCTACGACATCAGGACCCAACCCTTGGATTTGATAAATTGTAGGATGACAGTATCATTCACCGACATAAGACTAGCGGGGAACCCGTATTTTTTTAGGTTATTGGCGGTCCTACGCTCGACGACGTGATCGACTCGTGGGTACTATTTTTTTTTCAAAATTGATAAAACAAGTTGATAAAAACAAATACAATATTCTTACTACAAAATTGAGACAACTTCTATTTTGTATGCCTGAAATTCATGTGCATGCTAAAATATAAATTTTAAATGTGATACAATTTGGTCGTCCACTTGTTGATTACCGATATCGGGTTAAGGAGTATCCTCCTAAATTAGGTTTAGTAGGACACCCTTCTAGTTGAGTGGCGGGTTTTATACATCCGGATGACCGATAGTAGCCTTCGACGTTCCTCGAGTACAAATATATTATATTTTAGCCTAGCCCCAACCCGAGTGCTTGCGGTCCTCTCTTTTCGGATTTTTCATATGTTTTATTGGAATTTTTGGGGAAAGCACTCGTGGTCTCTTTTTCCGAGATCTTCCCGAGATTTTGATAATTTTCTTGGAATTGTTATTTGCCGTTTTTTTTCGAGTTTACCGTCATGGATCATTTGTCAATTTTCTCAAGTTTTTCCAAGCAATGTTTCTTTTGTTCAATATAGAGCATATTAGCTTGCTTAAAGGAGGAGCAGACCTCTAGATATACAAGTTTGATTTACATTACATTATTTTACTTCACAGCATGCTATATTGTTCTTATTCTTTACTGTACTTTCTACTGCTCCGTTTCTTTTATGCTGCATGTTTTATTGTCTTGTTACACACTATACCTTAGAATAGAAGGCCAGTAGTTGATTTTATAGAAGGTACCCGACAGCAGAGCGTTGACTAAACAATTGCATATACCTTTAAAATCAACATCGAACTCGAGGATGCTACAAAGAGGAGCTTGGAGCACACCGTGGGCAGCACACGAGGACATTCAGAAAAGCAACGTCAATACAAATTCACGTCATTAAACACTCTTCTTAGTTTAAATAACAACCTATAGGATTTCAAGGTGGATTGTCTGACGCAGCGTAAACCCTTACATCACTTTTAGGCTTTTGCACAACCCTGTTGTGCAATTATAAGTCCACTTTAGGATTCCGAGGTTACTGCATGATACAGTGTAAATCCTCCTATCTTTTTAGGTCATTTGCACTATTGAATATCGTGCGAATATAAGTCCTAAATTTTAAATAAATTTCAAGATTAAACATCGAATAACATTATTTCAAAGACATAAAACCAAACAATAGGATAATTGGGAAATCACCAGGGTTTTCCCTGGATCTGTGATATCCACTACTCTTCATTTATTTGGATTCCTTAAAATAACTATTCTTATTTGAGTCACTCCCATTTGATTTTTCCATGTCCAATCATGGAAACTTAAACTTTGAAATATTAAAGGCAGAACCACTGATTTTAATCGAGAGTTTTCTTAAGTGATCCTGATCATTTAAGATGTAATTAACTATAGGGGCTTGCCTCTATAGGGAATTTGGAACTCAGGTAAAATAAACTCTATGTAATCTTTATATTAGTAGGGAAACTTGTTGGCCTCATATAAAAATATTTCGAAGACCAAACAGATATCACAAATTCTTTAGTTTAGGTGATTGAGCCTACTGCAAGTGATATGTTTATTCTTCGGGATAAGCGTATTGCTTGTAGTATTGTGCTCAGTCATTCAAACTATTCAAAATGTAAGACCTGATTGGTCTCATCTCTTTTCAAAAAAAAAAAAAAAACTTTAAAAAATAAAAAAAATCAAAATCACATATTTATATTTAAACTATTTTCACATCTACAAAATTTTCTCTTTTTCAAAACGAGAAAATTAAAACGGCCGACACTCCCACACATGCATGCTTAGCTTTGAAGTTTCTAATGAAATTTCAACTGTTACACCAAAAGACGCATTAATATTTAAGGTTCAACTTTATTCTACTTGAGGGGTTTCACGATTTGCCCTACTTAAGTAACTTTCTCGTTTGTTTTCTTGACACAATCATCCACCAGACAGATAAAATATAGAGGTGACTCCCACCATATAACACCTTGTCCTACATAGGGTTCAAGAGATGGGTCCTATGGTGTAACACTTTGTTCTGTACGACACTTAATTCCCGTCTTAAGGTTGATGACTTTTGAGTTTCTGATGAAATTCCAACAATTTAACCAAAACATACCTCGATGTTTAAGAGTTTAACTTTATTTCTTCTTAAATAGTTTCATAAATTGAATGTCGATCCCAGAGCTCGATCAGTGAAGCAGAAGATTTGTTCAGTCACAATTACCATCATGGAGCCAGTTCGACAAGAAGTACAAAAGCTACTAGACATTGGTTATATTCTAGAAATGTAGTACCCTTGCTGGATCACAAATATGGTGATCGTGCTAAAGTCATATAGCCAATGATGAACATGTGTCGACATCACAAATTTGAATTCTGTCTATTCGAAAAATAGCTACTCACTATTTTGGATTGATGCGTTTGTCAACTGTACAATCGTCTATTCTATCTTGAGTTTTGTGGATGTTTTCTTAGGTTGTCAAGAAATTAAGATGCATTCGATGGAAATTGAGAAAATCACTTCCTAATGAAGGGGTATATTGGTGCAATTTAATGCCCATTGGATTTAGACATGGTGGCGCTACCTACCAACAAATGATGAGATCATGACTGAAGAGCATGAAAAAAAATCAATGAATGATGAATTTAATTTTTAATAAGCAAAATGAAAAATATTGAAGTATGTGTTGGTGATGTGTTTGTTATGAGCAAATTGTCAGAACATATTAAAGATCTAAGGAAAATCTTTTAAACACTAAGGACATATAATATGTAAGTTAAATTTAAATGCACTTTCTAGGAAAAGGGAATTCTTGAGCTACCTTCTTACCCCAAAAGGTATCAAAACAAATTTATAGAAAGTAAAAATACATAAGTATGTGCCATCACCACATAATATTAAGGAACTATAAAAGTTGACTGGCCATATTGTGTTGCTAAGTCACTTCATCTCTATATTTGGAGTCAAGTGCGCAACTTTCTTTAATGTCCAAAGGAGAGCCAAAAGTTTCTCTTGGATAGAAGAGTGAGAACAGATCTTCCTCCAACTTAAAAGCTTTTTGATATCTCCATCATTGCTATAAAATCAAGTTCATTGAATGCTCACCTCAGAGTTGAAGAATGTAATTCTCACTGTACTATGTCAGTAGAGTTCTGAGAGGTACCCAAGTTAGGTACCTTATTATTGAAAAACTAACACTTTGACTGTTTCGGCTCGAAGATATTGCCCATCTTTCCAAACACATCACATACAAGTGGGTGACGTATCACCCTCTTAGTCGGTACTCGCCAAACCCGAGCATTATGATCGCTTACTATAATGAGTCACCAAATTCAGCAAATTTGATATATCATATATACCACAGACAACAATCAAAGCATAAGTGGTAGCGAAATCCTAGTTGACTTCTCCATTCTTTGTGCCCAACAAGCAATAGCTAATTCGGAGGAATCACTATGGAACTCTTGTGTTGATCATTCATGGAGTTGTCGAGGAGCTGGACTTGGAATCGTACTTAGAAGCCCAACCTATTTCTCCCTCTATCATTCTATAGTCGTCGAGTTTGATATTACCAACAATCAAGTTGAGTATGAAGCTCTGATTATATGATTAAGGTTTACCCAATGGATAAGATTGAAGTACTCGTGTGATCCAACTCAGTTAAATGATGAACACTTAGAAAGACTCTGAAGAATTATCTAGAAAATGTGAACAAGGTTAAAAGTTTGCTGTCATGCAACTCCAACCTTCTCACAAGTTGTAACTGATTATGAGTCCTTGGCCATTTGTCATGTGGGGGCTAAACCTCCTCGGTCCTTTGTTGAAGGTCCAAGGAAGTTTATATTAGTAATAATTGATTACTTTTCAAAGTGGATTTTAACAAAAGTTCTAGCAAAGATCATGATACATGTGGTTTACAATTTTATGTGAACCAACCTCATCTATAGGCACTATCTATGGTTATCATTACAGACAATAACCTTCCAGTTTGCTTATAAAAAAATAAAGGAGTTGTCAAAGTCAAGGGATTCCCTTTAAGTTCCATCAGTCCAATCTCTAAGGATAAATAACCTTATTTGAATCAATGAACAAACTAATTCTCAATATACTAAGGAAGAAGGTTGAAAGAGCAAAGGAAAAGTGGGTCGTCTCCTTCCCTCAGTGCTTTAGGAACTAAGTACAATTTCTTCAACCACAACATGATAAAATTCTTTTATTTATTCGAAGCAATGTTACTAGTAGAATATAACCTTCACAACAATGAGTCGTTACCATGTCGAATTTTGAGGATTCTGAACTTGAAGAATGATAGTTTTTTACGAAGGTCTCCATACCTTATTTGACTTACTAGAAGTGTTGTGAATTCAATTGCTTTAAAGCGCGAAGAAAAAATACTTTCGCACTTCAATAATTCGTTGGGGAACTAGATCGATCAAACTTGTACTAGACCATACATCGTGGAAGAATAAGTCTGTCCGAGAGCTTGTAAGCTGGCTACATATGCAAGGAAGAAAGTACATAGAACTTGGAGTGAAGATGATCACAAACTGTTTTTATCCATAAAAGTTATGCATTTTCAAGCATGCATGTTTCACTTGGGGAATTCATTTAAGTGAACTCAGATGTAAAATTAATTTGTATTATAATTCATGGTTTAATTTCCAGCAATATTCTTGCAAAAATATAATGAAGTAAGAATACTAGGTTAATATATAAGACTACTCATGAAGGAAATGCCTAAAGCTCCCAGGTTCAAAACTATAAAGGAGAAGTTCAAGGTGCCCCTAAGGAAATATGACATGTAGGAGAGCTTGAAGCCATCAAAGGCGAAGGATAGTCTCTATTCGGCAAAGTCCTTTTTCCTTTGTTGCCATGCCCTAAAAATTGCAAACAAGAGGCAATCTTAGAGTCCGTTTGGGAACACGTTCGCACTGCGTCGCAACAGCGGGACACAAAATTTTCTTGTTTGGTTCGGCGTCCCGCTTACGGCGGGACGCGAATATGGCCGAACTCGCGCAGCAGATTGGATCCCGCGGCTCGCGTTCGCGGAGCAGATGTTCATAGCAGGAGTCCATTATACCCCTTGACGCCACCCCATCCTCCCTACTGTCGCGTGTGTTAAGTCGTTCCTTCCTCCCGGCCCTGCCCTAACCGAAATCGGAACCTCTCCGTGGGCGTATCTTCCCCAACCGAAGAAACGCCTGTGATTCCTCTCTGATTCCCAAACTCCACAACTTCTAAGCCCCCCTTGCCGAGAACCGACCACAGCCTTCGTCCTCGTCCGTCACAGCAACTTCTCGTCACCTTTCCCGATCGAAACCCATCTCTTCACGCTCTCCGGCAAGCTTCGCCGAAACTCTGATCACCAGAAGGACCAACAACGATATTGTGGCGTGCAAGGATCACCAAAGCTCCCATCTCTCTGCTACTCCACCTTTAACAACGAAGGAAGGTCACGAAACCTTTTCACTGTTAAATTTTTTTTTTTATATATTTTTATGTGCCTACCACCTAAACATTCATAATTTATATCAAATTTTTTACTGTTTTACATAGCCAGTGCATAAAAAAAAAGAGAGGGATTTAGTGCATTTTATTCGATTTTTATTGATTTACATATCTATCATTTAAACTTTCAAGTTTCTAGTCCCCTTACATGTTCTTTTTTTTATGGATTTACATATCTATCATTTAAACTTTCACGAAATCTTTTTTTAGAAGTGAGGGTATATGAACTTTAAGTTATGTTTAAAAATGAATTTTCGCTTCAGAAGTTTCAAAAATGTACCTATTACAGCTCTTTTAAACAATTTTAACAAACAAGGGCAACATGGTCATTTCTTCAAAAATAGTTGCTCCACAGCTGTTTTCACACAGTTGTACCAAACAGACAGTCAGTTTCCCCGCAGCTGCTTCCCTGCAGCAGTTCCCGGGGGCAGCGCAGCTGCAGCTGAAAAGCTGGGAAGCTGCAGCTGCGCCAAACAGAGCCTTCATGGATTCTGAATGTTTTTGTTGAGGCTGAGTTTAATAAAAACTAATAACTTAGAAAATATTATTCTCATATATGAAGGTCTCTTTTAGAAGAACTCATCCCCAAGAATTTAAATTTAGGAAATTTCTGTAGCTGATGTTAGGGGAACTTCATAAAGACACGAAACTTAGCTGAACAACCGATTATTATCTTACATAGCAAGTTCATCACAAAGTAGAAGGGAAGACAATAAGTATTGATCTCCAAAAGAATAAGACGTAGCATCGAATTCATCACGTCCAACACAACTACAATAATAGTAAAAAATGAAACAAAAGAAAGGTATGAATGGGAATAACAAAATTTTACTAAGCGAATCGCCTGATATAGTTTTACATCCCATCTTAAAGCATGGCTTAAAGATTGTACAAATAAAATAAAAAGAAAAAACTTGTAGCACTAAAGTCAATTTTGGCGTTTTCCCTTCCGTTGAATCTAGATGTCTGCCCTTAAGCATCAAATCAAGAGGTTGCTCATTTGAATTTAGGTTCAATTGAATTCAGAAAAGACTGAACTTCCGCGTATCAGTGGAAGAAGGGGTAGAGACTGAGCTTAAGTTTGATTCTCCCTCGATGGTGAAATTTTATCATCCACACATTCGAGAGATTTGAAAGATAATGTTGTAAAAATTAATTGAATTGGAGATAAAATTATAAACTTAAAGATTATTGTTGATACTAAGATTTTTACGAGTAAACATCCAAATTTGAAGATTTAGGATGTTATGAAGAAGTGAATTCTATGTTAGATAAAATAACAAACATTATTAAATAAGTGGCAAAAAATGTATTTTGGAGAATCAAAAGAAAAAGTTTTTATAAATAAAAATAGTTGGTGGTGACATAATAATGTGTAGGAAAAGATAAAATATAAGAAAACGTGTTATAAAAATTGGTTTAAATGTAAAAACTTAGATAATCGAGAAAAATATAAGGTTGCCCATAGGGAGCCTATGAGAATAATTGGTGACGTTAAAATTCTGCTTTTAGTGATTTTTATAAAATATTAGATACTAAAGAGGGTGAAAAATATATGAGCAAACTAGCCATATAAAGAGAAAAAAGTAAAAATTTAATTCAATTAAATTGTATTAAATATGAAAATAAAAAATTATTTTTCTTAGAGGAAAATATTCAATAAAGGTGGGTGAGTTATTTTGATAACTTTTTAATAAAATTTTTGAAAATATGGTTGACCTTAATTATTTTAATATCGTTAATAATAATAAAATGTTTTATTTTTATGATCACATTAGTAAAAAAAGTTGAGGTTTTAAAGAAAATCAGGGGTGAAAAATCAATAGAACTTGATGATATCCCAATTGAAGTGTGGAAATATTTATGAGTTTTGAGAGTTTTTTGGCTTACTGAACTCTTTAATATTATTTTAAAAACTAAAAAAGATAAATGAGGATTGGAGGAAAAGTATTTTGGTCCCCGATGAGGGCATGTGAAATAGAAGGTGAAATACAATGGTGCCAGATGATAACATGCCAAATATAATATTAAATATATGTAAATGTTAGGGTGTTGTTTGACAACAAATGAGATTTAAATTACTAGAATTTAGTAAATATCGTAAATCTTGATGTAGTAAAACTTGAATGGGTTAAAGCCGGAGAACTGTTTGGCAATGGATGTAGTAAATCTTGTAAATCTAGTGAAATTGTTTGGTTGTTACCGAGCTGTTCCACTGCTGTTATCCGACCATTGTTGAGCTGCTCCTTAAATCCAAAGCGCGTGAAGTTAAATCCATCAATTCGTAGGATTTACTAAATCTGGGATTTGCGTCAGAAATCTACAAAATATGGATTTATCACATCCCTGGATTTATTTTGTCCAAAATGGCCGCCTAGCAAGATTCTACTTAAATCCTGCCTAAACCCTGCTCTAAATCCCCTAGAAAATACAAAAGGTGAGAAGTCCTAGACCACTAGAGATCTATTTGAGTAGAGGATTATGTGTCTGTATCATGTGAGAATAAGTCTTCTATGAATAGGTGGAGATTTATATAACAAGGGATGGTCATTTTTTATCCCTAAACACACCTTGTATTTTATTTTAGTGAACGTAGAAATCCTCTCTTCAGCTTGTTCTTTCTCTTATTCTTGTTTCCCTGAGGTATGGGTGCACAGACAGACAATTATTCAACATTAAATTCATTTTTTTTGTACTTCAAAATATTTTGTACCATTCATTTTATTAGTTACTTGTTATTGTGTTTATGTGCAAGTATCATGAATTTTCGGAGCTTCTGAAACACCAACTGATGAAACTTTTTATCGTTTCAGAAAAAAAGATTAAGAAGCCGGCAAAAAAAACTAAGGGCATATGACCTAAGCGCACTTTCAGACTTTCTTCCCGATGAAGCTCTCCAAAAATCATCTAAATCCCCCGTCTTCAAACTAAACTGCAAGAATCGGCAAAAGCTAGTGTAAGTAGTTGTCATTTTATATCAGACAAATTTTTTTTTTTTTCAAATTTCAATGATGCAAGAGCTATGGTTGCTTCCTTTTTAAGTCTCTAATATTGCTTTATGTCGCCAGTGAGATTGAAAGCGAATTATTGAGATCTGTTCACAGACATCCAGCTTTCCAAGCTGATCCCATCGCAGCCATTCAACAACACTTGGAACAAACACAACCGCCTTCATCCGCCGAGGAAAAGGGAGATAAAAAGAGCAAAAAAGACAACAAAGATAAAAGGAAGAAGAGATCCAACTATGCAATTGCGCAAAATATGGAAATGACATATTCAAGTTCTTAGATTAACTAACTCAGGAGTCTTAAGGGATTTTTCACCGGATTTATTAAATCCAACGAGACGCGAAATTGCAGGAGTTTCGGGGATTTATGAATTTTTAAATTCAAGATCCCAAAATTTCCTTCAATTTGGCTTAAATCTAGGTTTTATTGAATCCTGGGGCAAGTTGGATTTAATGGTTTTACGATTTAGAGATTTACTAAATACTGATAATTCTAAATTCTACTTGCAGCCAAACACCCACTAATGTTTTGCAATTGTTTCAAATTGCAGCTGTTGTAAGTCTCTCTCTCTCTCTATCTATCTCTCTAATAGTTAATAACATAAATCATGTATGTTTAAGCATATTTCAGTATTTTTTTAGTACACTTTGTTGTGTATGAAGTGAATGTTTAAAGAAACCTAAAATAAAAAAGAAAAAAAAAGGCTTTTTTTCTTAAAAAAATTACATTAACTCAATATTGCGTATATTATCCCTATCTCGTTCATCCGTGTTACGTCGAAATTCTTGAAGAAATAATTGGCACAATGATTTACTTGTTTACTTCGTCCAATCTATTTTTTGAAATCTAAATTCTTGAAGAAAATATTAGCACATAGTTTTACTTGTTTAGTTCGTCTAATCTATTTTTTTTGAGAAATCAAGTCAAAATCACTTATATCAACCAAGTTTAGTGGGAATATTTTAGAGCCCAATTATCTTTTTATTCTTAAAATTTACCTTTGAAGATTCTAGCGTCAAAGTTGATTTGGCCTTCATCTCACATCTTTTTTCATCATTGTTTAGTGTGGGCTGTATACCCTACATTCTTATTAGACATGTTGGGTTGATGGTGACAAGTATTCAATTGTAAGGCACCCTTTTTTGTGTTGCCTTTTGGCAGATTGAAGAGCTGAGTAATCAAAATCATTGTATTCATGTTAGAGAGGGTTAATAATCAATTCATATGATCATAGTTTTGCACATTTTTTAAGCACAAATTTAGCACATTGTAAAAATTGTGCAATATTTGATTTGATAGGAGTTTTTTATTGTTATTATTCATCTCACCTAATATAATAAATACTTCTCTTTGTCAAAACTAAAAGATTATTCGGACCAATTTAATTTTCATCTCTTTATACACACATTTTATGTAACATTTAATCAATTACTACCTAGTTTGAAAACATCTAAATTTTCTTCACATCGAGGGTCTATTGTTTATAGACATTATACCACTCTTATAATCATTAAAGCTATGCAGACCACCTGAAAACTGTCCATCACAGATATTTCCACAAGCCCATAATTGTTGCCAAAAATCCTATTTTTTGTCAAATCCAACATTTTCTACAACCTCAAACTGTTAGTAATCCACTGAAAGAAAGCAAATATAAACCTTCATTTCAAGCATTCAGGTTGACATTGGACGATTCTCAGATTCATCAACTCCCAATCATTATCATTGTCAAGTAACACTAAACACAAGGCAAACATTTCTGAAAAATATTTTCTTCTTATTATAAACACAAATGACAACCAAAACACCTAAAAAAAAAACAATATAACCTGAAGAAAAGTTTCTACAAGGGCTTAAAAAGTTAATAGTATTCTTTTGTATAATTACACTATACTCCTTGCTATATATATATATGCACATGATGCAAACACCCTATCTTAGGTGTCCGAGCGCAAAGGCGATGCGATATTTGGGGCCCACTGGATTCAAATATCGTTTCCTTTTTAATATATATATTTGTAAAAGATAAGATAGACTAATATCACCTGCGTGGCCCGGAATATTAGGCACATGATGCAGACACCCTATCTTAGGTGTTCGAGTGCAAAGGCAAAGTGACATTTGGGGCCCACTAGACTCAAATACCGTTTCCTTTTCAATATATATATATATATTTGTAAAAGTTAAGACAGACTAATATCACCTGCAACTCATTTGAGAACTTTATAGGTTTGTTGTTGCTGGAATTAATGAGAAGATTACATGTAATATGCATGCAACCCTTCATCCCTATCAAAAACCCTAAAACATTTCTTTGTGTGGTTATGTCTAATTTTAGCATCATTGGAGCTGCAAACGAACCTCTTGATAGATCTAAGCCAAGGCTGACTCCTTGATAATTTTTTCTTGGCAGGCAGTACTCCTCCAACTGCAATAAATTTTAAAACAGCAGCTGTTAGATTTTTACTTAAGCTGATGAGTTTACGTAAAATGAAAATAACTAATTCATTGTAAAATTTCTCATTTTAACATAAGAAAATTGTAAATTGGCATATTTTGGCTTTTTGGCTAATTATAGTGAAGGTATTGTGCAAAACTTTTTGTTGGTTCAAGGCCACATTTCTCCAAAATCATGTGTTCAAGCATACATCATTGTTGAGATGATTAATACCATTTTAAAAATAATGAAATTTGCCGCTTTTGATTATTTAATTAGGTGTGTTTGAAATTAATACGAATTTGAAGCTGTAATAAAACTACAAATAAAATGATTCAAATGTCACACCCACAAACGCAAAGTTACACATCAACCACTTAAAACTTACAATGTTTTACTTAGGTGTCGTTCTACTTATATATGAAAAGATATATTTCATTATTTAATAGTTAAAATGATGATACTTCTAACATGATATGAATGATTTTGATGGCATGAATATAAAAAATAAGGGGTATTTACATACATAACACCCAATTCCTATGTATCTATATATCTAAACACAAAACCTTTTATTTTTTATATTTATACCACCCTAATCTTTCAAAATACAAAAAAAAAAAAAATATCGGAACTTCAATTTTTTAAAAAAGTGGAACACATTTTCATGCATGAGATGAATTTGTAAGTAATAACTAAAATTTCGGTGTTAGAAATGTAAATACATAGGAATTAAGTGGTATGTATGTAAATCTTCCAAAAAAAAGGTAAAACTTGGTTGTTACCTAAACATAAGAATTGGGTGGTACCTTAAATTAAGTGGATGTGCGCAATGTTTTAGGTAGATGCCACCAAGTCATTCTATCACGTTACCAGTGATGTCCAGTTGGTGCACATCAACATCAGGGAGCAAAAATAAGTCTTCCACCGCCGTATTTGTGGAACCATGGCAATGGCGTGGAACCATGGCAATGGCGTGGCAGTTGGTGCTATGTATTTTAGGCTAAAATTTATCTTGAAATAGTTTAATTAAATTTCAATTGAGTTCTAAAATTCTAAGATGTTGTTTGGTCTGCAGCAACATAAAAAACATGATATTAAGAAGGTAATAATAATATTTACCCAACCAAGAACCAAAATTTTGGAAGCTTTTGCATTTGCCTTGTGATGCCCTACTAATGTAAGCAACCAAACACCTTCCAAATGTTCTATAATGTAAATATATTATATATAAATCAATTAAAACTTATTTTGATCTCATTTCAAAGTAGATTCAATATCTTTTATATTCTACTTAATACAAAACTTGATCAAGATATATTAAGCAATTTTTTTTTTCCTATTCCAACCCCCCTTTTTTAAATGGTGCTATGTTCTTGCACCTCCCTATCATACATGCTAGCCTTTCTTCTGCCTTGAAGTCAAACTATTTCAACCCCTATGCATCATTCTCTATTGTGCAAAATGAATAAAAAAGTTTCTCATTTTGTTGTGGCCTATTGAACAAAATATATTTGTAGTATGCATCTATACATCAGAATGCGGCTACACAAAACTCAAAGAGTTCCAATGGACCGCACAAAGAGAATAGCATAAGACCGAGCAATCTAGCAAAATACTGAATTCTGGGCCGATCGAGCTTTAGTCCAACAGAACCAAGGAGCGTGACACACCTATACCAATAACGGCTTAACCAACATAAAGGACATTCACATGAATAATAGTCCCCTAACTGGGACTCTTTCTATATAGCTTCATCAATCGAAAGTAGACTGTCTGTCTTACGTAATGTGTTCACAACTCGATGGAATAATCCTTCCAAAGGATAATGAGTTTTCATAATGGTTCCCCTCAGTAAAAGGCGTCCGAAGACAATTCAGTTGGTTGAATAACTTTTTGGCCAATCGAATGAATACCACAAGACTAAGCCAAGAAGTTACAAATACTAAATTGTGCTTAAGGAAGCTACAGATATGTAACAACGCCAACAGCGGTTTCAAGGTCAAAACAAGCCTAATTCGGTTATAAATATGTAAATGTGTAATGACTAATAAATAATTATAATGTTCTCATTAAATGAGGGGCAATCATGCAATTTATTGGACTCCTATAACTTATAAACATGAGGTCATTTCTATAGAAAAAAACTATTGGATCGATTCCTAGAAAATTAGTGTTATTTGTGACTTACTCTCTTTCTCCTCTTTTCTATTATTCCTTACATCCGACCAACGCTCTATTCCTTGACCGTGACCAGAAAGACATTTTGGTATTCAACAACATGACACTGAATGAAAAAAGTGAATCTTTTTTAAAACTTTAATCTCTTCTTTTCATTCATGCACATAATTAACTTCAATAATAGAAAGGGAACATTCTTGGATGAGTGATTTTCTTAAGTGCTTTCTCTTCCTTTTTTCTATAGGATGTCTTAGTCATTTGTTTCCTTTTCCCATTGTTGACCTTCACATCTTGATATCACACAATCAAATATTAAGTGTTTCGATCACACTCAAATTCACCTGAAATAATGCTCATGTGCAAAATGGACTCCGCCTTTAATTCAGAGCATCAAAATTACAAAAGAAGGGGTGTTTCATTATCAAATAGAGCAAGCACGATGACAAAAACAAACTGCTCATGTGACGACGTGAATCAAATTCAAATCACTTCAACCTTCGCTGAAGTTATTCAAATGATGTACGATCACAACATGGACTACGATAGAGCATTTGAAAAGTAAAAATTAGTGCCTTCTATGTTCGAAAAAGCCAAATGAGGTGAAAATGACAATTTGTATGCGTGTAGTATGCAATTGGGCCTGAATTGTCTCGATAGCCAACGAAGTCAGTTAAACAATCTCTGATGGTAAAATGGATTGCACGAGCGTATCTAGAAAATCAACTTTATCTAGGAAGGACACAAATATTGCTAGGTTTTTTAACATAAATTCATGGCATATAAATCAAGATGTTTAAATAAAGAAAATTAATTTAACTTAAATTCCATGGCAAGCTCACTGCTAATCCGAAAATTCACCCACCCCTTGCCCATTCCTTCACCTCATACTCCATTAAGGCTTCGTTTAAAAGAACAACAAAATTCACTAAATTTCTTTCAAAAGCTACGTTCGTTGAAACGTAGGAGAGCAATTTCGATCTGAAACAATGAATTTGTATCTTTCTTGGGAAAGAACTTCAGAACGTTTGTCTCTCGCTGTTTCACCAAACGAGAATTAGACATTGGAGTTCGCTCCAACGAATGGAACTTTATCGCCTCCTCAAACGAAGCCCAAATAAGAGCTTATCACACCATTTAACAAAATATAAATAAAAAATAACATAGAAAATGTATATATTAGTGAGAATCACTCTTCACTATAAAAAATGATTTCATAATGGTAGTCCTGAAGGGAGTACACGCGTCTACCATAACTAATTGTATCATTTAGAGTTTATTTTAATTATACACACACAGATATATATATATATATATATATATATATATAAGAATGGTCAGAGACTATTATACGAGCCTCTAGCCACCCCTAATGTGCCTGTAAATGAAGGTAGAATGAAGTGAAGCATTTACTCTTTACTTGTTACTTCATGATACAACTATGCTCCCTGTGTAATAGGTTCCATGAGGAAATTCCCCTCTTTCATGGTATCAGAGCAATTTGGATGAAGTTCTTTATCTTTATCGCATAATCGTCTCCTCAATAAGTGCTTGATACAAAATATAAACTCCCCTTTTTCTTTGTTTTCTCATCTTCTTAAGAGATGGAGGAATCCATGGCTGAATCCCAATTTTCTCTACTCTCTATACCCAATCTCAATTTTCCCTCATCTCTCAAACTACTAATTCCTACCCCAAAATCCTCACTAAACATCACCTCACTATCGACAACTAGCACATTTGGCGAGCTCATATCCTGAATACCTTTTCTGCAAATAGATTCACTAAATTTCTTGATGGCGGCTTAACAGGAAATGTCGACTCCAGCTCGAAGAACTTGCAATTTTAGATGTGGCACCTCATCTATCAAAACTTACAACCTCACTTTACTCCACCATTACTCCTGTCGTCCTTCCTAATATTCTACATTTGCACTCCACTGCTGCCACATGGAACACACTCGAACGTAGATTACAACCAACTAACATGTCTTAAGTGATCCAGTAAAGGAACTTATTATAACATATGTCTATGAAGGAGAACACTATGCAATAGTACCTCTCAGTAATTCATAGTATGGTAGATCAAATACAAGCAGCTGGATCTACAATTGATCAAGTGGACACAATTTTATGTATACTCAATGACTTCCCCCATCTATATTGCCTTCAAAAGCTCCATCAGAACTATGTTGCAACCAATCACACTTGAAGTTCTCTTCTCCTTGCTTATACGTGAAGAGATCAATCAATAAACTAAAAATTCCAAGAATGCTACATCCACATTATCCAAAATGACACTTAATACCTTTTGAAGACACACAAGGCAATAGGGGCAGATGAAGGAATCAACGCGAAGGCTCATCCAATGAATCCAGGTGAGGTAGGCAACCAGATCGCTCCTCCATTATCTGTCAAATCTACTATATGATAGAACATTTGACATCTATGTGTCGGCACCGAACCAACCTAGATTATACTCCAAGAGCTCCCTCACAATCCCTTACCACTACCTCCAAGGAATGGATCTTAGATTCTGGTGTAACAATACATTTAACCTTTGATATCAATCAGCTATAACCTACCATTCCCTACTGTGGTACTGATCAAGTCATAGTTGGCAATGGGCAAGCTATCCCCATTCAACATAAAGGTGACAACATCCTCCATACTTCTCATCGTAAGCTTAAATTGTCACAAATTCATCACATACCTTTATTGTCTCACATATTTCTTTCTATCCATAAACTCATTAAAGATAACAATCTCATTATTTCATTTGATCAATCTAGATTTTCCATCTGTGATTCACAGACTCAACGGGGACTCAACGACCGATCCTTCAGAGACACAACTCTAATGGTCTCTACTCCATTCATTACTTGACACCCAACTACAAGCTTTTCCTACCTCCCTCTCCAAGACAACAATCAGATCTCTAGCACAGAAGGCTGGGACAACCCCATTTTAACATTTTCTCCATTATCTCTCAATGACGTTATTTATCTATACCATCTGCTTTTAAGTTCTGTAGTACTTGCAATACTACAAAAAGTCACAAAAAACATTTTATATCGTTAATAGGACGAAGATACAAATTACTTGAGCTCATCATAGTGATGTATGATGTCCATCCTTAAGTCCATCTTACAATGGCTATATATACTATGTTACGTTTGTCAATGACTTCTCCAAATTTTGTTCGGTCTTTCTTATGCATAATAAATCTCAAACTACTCAAATCATCAAAACTTTTCTTTGCCTACTTAAAAATGATTTAGCACCAAAATTAATATTTCTGTTCCGATGGGGGATGAGAAGTTAATTACGATGGACTCAGCCAATTTCTAACCAATCAAGGTATTCTTCGTCAATATTCATGCCCCTATACCCCCGAGCAAAATGGAGAGGTTGAAAGAAAACACCGCCATCTAATGCATACCACTCACACATTACAATATCAAGCTCATGCACTATATAATTTTTGGACTGATGCTCTTACCACTGCAGTTAACCTTATAAATCGAATGCCCACTAAAACAACACATAACATCTCTCCATATGAACAACTCCATCAATCCCCACTACAATATGTTCACCTCTGCATTTTTGGTTGTGCATGCTACTCATGGAGGAAACCTCCAATGCAATGCATCTTCTTGGGTTTCTCTCTACATCATAAGGGTTACAAATGTTAAAATCCTACTACTAAGAAATTCATCTTCTCCTGAAACATGGTATTTGATGAAAAAACCTTCCCCTTCCACCAACCCACCCCTATGCTCCCATCGGTAAAACCTACCAACTCTACCATAATACCTCCCTTCTTTCTTCAACCCACATCATATCTTAAGCCCACATCACCCGAGCAGTCTCCTTCCAATTCACCTTTAGCTTTCAGGAAACTGCACCTTCTAACCTCCTTGTCTCGCCTCCACCATAACAACATACCTCCTCAATCCATCCCTTACATCATACTATGACCACATACAAAGTTGGCCATCTAAAACCTCTCAACAAATTAAATCTACTTCATCAAATTAAACACACCTGACCCAACTTGCTTTACCCAAGATTCCAAATATTCACATTGGAGGAATGTAATGACTGAAGTGTTCAATGCTCTCCAATGTCAACCTACTTGGAGCTTAGTGCCTGCACTAGTTGATAAACCTATACTTTGCTTGAAATGAACCTATACTACAAAACTCAACTTGCAAGGCCACATCACACTTTATAAGGCAAACTTATTTGCTCAAGGAAACAAGCAAAAATTTGTAATTAACTACCAAGAAATGTTCAGCTCGGTAGTTAAAATTCTCATCATTCATATCTTCATCATGATAACTCTTCATCACAACTGACCCATACTCCAATTTGACATATCTAGTACATTCCTCCATTGTACTCTTGATGAAACAATCTACATGAAGTAGCACCTGGGGTTCCTTCATCCGCAATTTCCAAACAACGTATGCTTGCTTAAGAAATCTTTATATGGCCTTAAACAGGCTCCTCGTCAATAATTCATCACTCTTTCTGAGTTTTTCATCGCAATAGGATTCCAATTCAACAAAGTTGTTCGATCCTTGTTTCACTCTCACAAGAATAACACCCACATACTTTTTCTCATCTATGTTGATGATCTAATGGTGATTCAGAATGATTCCACAATTATAAAATAGATCACTGATGCTATGGCTGCAAGGTTCACCATGAAACAACTGGGCCCAATTGGGTTTTTCTGGGCATAGAAGTTCAAAAATCAGAGAATTCATACTTCCTACACCACCAGAGGTATGTGTTTCAAGTACTTAATATTACAAGTATGGAAGATTACTCTCCAATTACTACTCCTCAACTAGCTCGCCCACTTGCATCGACATTATTGAGCATCCCCTTTCACAACCCCACCCTATATCGTCAACTGACATGCAGCCTTCAATACCTTATGATAACGTGATCAGACTTAGTCGATACAATAAACTGCCTGGGTTAGCTAATGCATTCTCCTACGACCACTCACTAAAAAAATTTAACTGGCCTTCTTTGATACCTGAAAGGCACTAGTCACTTTGGCATGTTCATTCAACCTGAAAAAATCCAACTCCATTCATATGTTGATGCTGATTGGGCTGGGGACCAAATAGATAGAAAATCAACCAATGGAGTTTGTTATTTTCTCAGAGCTACACTCATTTCCTAGACGACAATCTATTGTGGCACGATCCTCCACCGAAGCTAAATATTGCGCATTGACTACCGCCACCGCAGAACTTCTCTAATTTCGCATACTTCCTCAAGAATTTGGGATTGCTCTCCAACAACCAACTCCACTATATTGTGACAACATTTCAGCTATATCACTAGCCAACAACCCCATTTTCCATTCAAGGATGAAACAAATTGAGATCGACTATTACTTCCTTCGTGACCACATCAATGCCAATCACATCAAAATTGAGTACATCGACATTCAGGGCCAACCAACAACATACTTACAAAAGCCCTTTCTACGCAAATTTCAGGATTATCGTACCAAGCTCATAGTTCTTCCTCGAACCGTCAACTTGCAAAAGGGTATTATTGAGAGTCACTCCTCACTATCAAAAACGATTTCATAATGGTGGCACACACACACGCATATATATATCTATCTATATATATATATATATATATATATCATGCATCCTGAGTAGCAAGTTGGTTGACAACTCTGTTGTAAGTTCCTTCTAGCCCGAGTTCGATTCCCATGGACAACGAAAGTGTTGACCTCACTTTTGGTTGATGTTTAGTTTTTCCTCTTTAGTAACCTAAGGTCTAGCCATAAGACTTTTCTATTGACTATTCTTAGAAAACTAGACAAGGAACCATCACTATTAGAAATTTCAAACTCTTCTGTACTCAACTTGAAGTTCCACATATTGGTCCTAACCTCTAGCGCTTAGTAGGTGAGGTCATTATAGGAAAACTCAAGATGAGTCACTCTTAGGATTGCTTGACCTTAGGGTTGACCCTGGGTGTTGGTCTAGGGCTAAGGAACTCACTTGCAATCACTTGCACTCACAATCACTCACCATTCTAAACTTAAACGTCTATGGCTTTGGTCCCTTGATACTTTTGGGAGACCCCTGTAGGTGGTTCCCTAAACCAAGTAGCCCTGGGCTAAGGTTTGGCTAAGACCACTACATTGAGGACCCAAAATACGATTTCCATTGGTCCATGGCTTATTGATGGTGGTTGGGACCTCAACTCTACCAAGACACCCAACCTAGCCTTTTGCCCCTAAATTCCCCCAAATTACCTAGATACCTTTGGGACCCCTGATTTGGCCAAAATTTCCAAATCTAGCTAAAATACACAACTTGACTCAAAAATCATTTCAAACATCTTGAAAACACCCAAACTACCCAAAATCACCAAAATTGGCCAAATTACCAAAAATACCCCTCCTTACCCCAAAATTCCAAAAATTCCAAAAAAAAACCCAAAAAATCCCAAAACCTCCTAAATATTCCCAATTTTACTTCTCAACTATCACATGACCCAATTTGGCCATCTTTGATCAAAACCCCCAAATTACTCTTTAAAGCCTCATATTTTTCCCAAACCACTCCAATTGTCCATCAATTTGATCCCAATCTCCCCAAATTTCAATCCCAAACTCAAATTCACCTTCAATATGACCAAATCCAAGCTCAATTGACCCATTCTTTGAGCCCAATTTTGATTTAGATCAAAACCCCAATTTTGGCCCCATGACTTGGTTCCACCGAATTGAACTTATAGTCCACTCAATTGGCCACAATTTGTGTTGAAAAACCTTCATAACATTCCTACACATAAAAATTAATCAAAATTAACCTTAAATTGGCCTTGGTAAGACCTCAATTTCATTTGATTTCAACCTAAGTCCAAAAGCCCCAAATTTGCTCCAAATTGGCCATGTCTTAAAATATCACCAAATTGAGGTCCTTAACCCCAAAATTTCCACTCTATCCCTTCATGAAAAATGTTCACAACACCTCCCTTGATCATTTAAACAATTCAATTTGGACTTAGCCCAAGGCTAACCCAACCTAGACCCATGTCTAGCCCAACATACCCAAAATTGACCAAATTCCAAAAATCCCTCAAATTGACCTCCAATTGAACACAAATTCCTTTTCACCCTTCACCAAAATTATTCCTTACAACCACTTAAACCAAATGCAAGATTTATTTGGGTCAATTGACATGGCTAACCTAGCCCAAACCCAAGTCTTGGTCATTTGCACCCACTTGGACCCATGTACT
>NW_018165767.1:95818-96491 GCF_001263595.1 Phalaenopsis equestris | reverse complement strand
AAGTCATCAAATTAACTCCACCTCAGCCATGGATTAGACCCTAAGACTGAGCCAAAACCCATCTAACCACCTAAACTAAGCCATGGACCAAAGGTCCCCCAAATTAAGGGATTTTATTTCCAAAAATGCACATGCTTAAGATACCCTTACCAAATCTAAACCTCATTGCATTAAGTTGCTTTGATAGATTCCCCTGGATTGCCTGAGCACCTAGCCACCTCCCCCTATCATGGCCGACCACCCTAAATTCTTGTATTTTTAAGCATATAAAAAGTCGCTATCAGACACCCCCTCTGGAATTTCACCTAAATCTAACCTAGAGGCCAGCTCAGCCAAACTAAATTGTAGAGCTCCTCTGCCCTCCACCTAAGTACCACAATGCACCCAAACATTTGCCCTGAGAGCCACCCCATGACCATTTTTATAAAAAACTAACCTCCACGACCATGGGAGGTGTGCTAAATTTTCTCAGAGAGAGCTTCCCAAATCACTCACAGAGCTTCTTTGAGACTCCACTGCCCATTCCAATCACTCCATTGCCTTCATTCCCCCTGTGTAACCCTAATTTTGAGCTTAAAAATTAGGGCAGAAATAGGACATCCCTAAAAAATCCACCAAATTTCAATTGCTTGTGCCCACACCTTCACAACAACAAGAGAAGACAAAGCCCCAT
>NW_018165767.1:93000-95465 GCF_001263595.1 Phalaenopsis equestris | reverse complement strand
GCCAATGTATAAATCTTATCTTATTCCCAAGCCTATTTGAACTCTTCATTTATTTTGAGTTGATTTCATCACATCAGTGTATCGGATGGATGGTCGAGATCAAGCCAGACAGTGCTTCGGAACATAAGCCATAGGCCGAGTCAGCGCTGAGGCGGATGGCAGTGTCGAATGGGAGCGCGCCACACATGCTTTTGGAGCTGCCTAGGATCAAGTTAGCGAAGCACGTTTAAATAGATAAATAGGGATTTAATAAAAATCAGAAAATGACCCCTGGTTTTAAAAATTCATATCTTGGTATAGAAAAATCATAAAAATACAATAAAAATACTCTCTTGATCAGCAAACAGAGGAGAACAATGTGGAAATAATTTTAAGTCAATGTGATGCATATTTTATTTTTAATTAATTAAATACTGATTTGAATCTTTTGATTCTCTATGCATATAATCTTATCACCATGGCCTGAATTTTTGGCATGTTGTAGCCTTTGCCAAGGGGAACATTGTTAGTGTTATTTTGTGTTGGAGGGTTTCCCGTAAGAAGCTGTCGGTCACTGAAATTGAAATCTCGTCACCCGCTTCGGAAGGACGTTTTAATTTACATAAATATTTAGTTTTAGAAAAATATAAAATCAAACTGACCCCATATTTTTCATAGTTTAAATGAAAGAGCGTTGTACCTTAAATCATGTATCTATCCCACAGGACAAACACATGAATTGAGGATGAGACTCGATCAAATGAACCAATATGTGACATTCGTTTGGTCTGCAAAACCTTTGTATTTGCCGACAAGTTCCCCTATTTTATATAAAGAATTAAATAGACAAACCCTAAATCACTAAGATAATTAATTTTGAAAAATATAAACAATAAAATGACTTGATTTTTAATCTCCACTATTTTGTAGGATCCAGAGAACTCACCATAAAAATTCTAAAAATATTTTGAGTTCATTTGATAACTTAAGTTGATTTTTAAAGATAAATAATAGTTTTGGCACCAAAATGATTTTTAAAAATCAAAATTTAACCTGAAAAATTATAAAACTTATTTTTTTGAGTTCTCTTTGATTAGGGGTATTTTCTGAAAATAAAATGGAGTTTAAAATAAAAACTTTATTTTTAGCCTATTTTTAAAATATTTAAAATAATTAAAAATCCATAAAAATCATAAAAGTAATAAAATTCATGGAAATGTTCTAAATTGTTTCCTAAGCACTTAGGAACAATTGAAATATTTTTTCTTATTGTCTAAATAAAGATATTGAATTTCAAAGCAAAAAAATAATTTTTAAAGGCTAAAAATGAGTTTTCACTAAAAATAATTCCAATAAATCAAATAAAATTTAGAGAAATATAAAATCTTATCCTTTGAGTTCTTTGACCTCACGAGGACTTTTCAAAAAAATAAAACTTAGTTTTCCCTATTTAAAATATTTTATATTTAATAAATACCCAAAAAATTAAAATAATTCTTAAAACTCAATTAAAATTAAAAAAATCATGAAATTTGGTCCAAAGCCTTCTCTAGTTTAGTTCTACATCTAGTAAAAATTTTAAGAGATTAGGATTTACCTTGATCAAGTTAGGAATTTTCTTTGTAAAATCCTATTTTTTGCATGAAAATAATTATGTAAATTAAATTAAATCTTGAAAAATCACATTTTCACCTATGATGTCTTAATTGACCCATTAATGAGGAAGGATAAAAATTTCAAAGTCCTTTGAATTGAATATTACAAATTATGAAGTGTTGGAGCCTTAGTGGCAAATATGTAATTTTGGAAATTTAGCCTTAATTAACATTTAGGCTTAATTTAAAGAGGGAAATGGGTAACCTCTGATCTTAATTTGTATGTTTGAAACATAAGGGGTTAATTTGTAGAAACCAACCTCACTTTCCCAATTGAAAAGATAAGTTAATAAATTTCTAAATTTTTAGAATTTGGAAGTTTATTAAAATAAAATGAATTAGTAGTGTCTTAGGCTAAATTAAGTTTCATTTAAATAAGGATTGGAAAAGTAAACATCATTTAAAATTAAAACATCTTTCAAACACTATAAGCCCAATTATAACCAAAATTTGGTTAAGTGTTCCAATAAGACTAACTTGTCTCTTTAAGAGTCTTCACCCACATAATTTTCAAAATTAAATTAGAGATGATAATTGTCTTAGTCTTAGGGATAATTGATACATCAATGTTCATTGAGCATTATAGTGTTTACATGATGAATTATCAAGCAACATAATAAGTTTAAAAGAACTCGAGATTTTCCACCAGGTAGCGAGAGAGTAGCACAGACCTGCTTCTTTCTCTAAATCTGTTGGATACCTCGGAGATCTACTAAACTTAATATATTTTGCTTGGCAACATCATCCTTAATTAAACTCCTAAGGACCCATCAAGATATGACCTAGGGTTAGATAGGTCGTCAAGATTTTACTTCCCTGTTTCATATAAAC
>NW_018165767.1:91161-92756 GCF_001263595.1 Phalaenopsis equestris | reverse complement strand
GGTAACCTATGGTTGCTAACGAGGCTTCTCACGGTTTAAATGAAATTATGGAACTCATTAAGTTGAGCATTTGGACTAAGTGAATCCAATAGAAAATAGTGGTGCCGGAACGAGGGAACCGTAGGATCCTAACCGGTGTCGCTCTAATAAACTTTAATATCCCCTCATAAAATTTAAATAAATTCAACCATAGGGCCACCTGATTTGACATTATAACTTGACACACTAGATAACTCAAACACGTTGCGACAAGGAGCTTGGGGCTAGCATGGAGTGCAGCACGACCATCTTCAACAGCAAAACTCGTCTTCCCTAGCTAAACCAATTTCCCTTCCTTAGACTTAAACAATAAAGTCATAGGACTTCGAGGTTGCTTGCTTATGCCACATAAATCCTCATCTTATTTTTAGGTCTTTGTATAACCCTGCTATACAATATAAGCTCTAATTCGTCTTAGGATTTCGAGATTGTCGTTTGTCATGACCTAAATCCTCACATCTTCCAGGCTATTTGTGTGATAATTTCACACGAATGTAAGACCTAACTAATAAAATTGACATGATGAAACACCTAAATATTTATCCTCAAAACTGAAGCCAAACATTAGGATAGCTTGGGAAGTCACCGGGGTTCTCCTCTGAACCCATGACATCCCCTAGTTCTTCCTCATTTGGACTCTACAACAAAATGTTCCAAATTCCAATCAATCCCCTTTCACATCTCTACGTCCGAAGTCATTGAAAAGTCCCACCCTTTGAAACTCCTTGAATATAATATTTCCTGATTTTTATCGAGAGTCTTCTTAGGTGACTTTGGTCATTTAAGATGTAATTAACTATATGGGCTTGCCCTTATAGGAAGCATGTCCGAACCCAGCAATATAAACCCTATTTAATTATTTATATTAAATAGGGGAACTTATCAGCAAACAAAATGGTTTGGCAGACCAAACAAATGTCATATATTCCTTAGTTTATTTGATCGAGCCTTATCCTCAAGTCTTTTGTTTATCCTTTGGGATAGATATAGGATTTCAGGTACAACGCTCTTTCATTTAAAATATAAAAAATATGGTGTCAGTTTGACTTCATATTTTTATAAAAATAAATATATATGTAAATAAAACGTCCTTCCGAAGCGGGCGACGGGATTTCGATTCAGGTGACCGACAGCTTCTTACGGGCAACTCTCCAACCAAAAATAGCGCCGACAGAAAGGTAAATAAGAAAAAAATCATTTAAGTTCTAAATCCACAAATTTTAATGCAAAGCTTATTGCCAAATAGGGCTGTAAACAAGCCGAGCTTGAGCGAGCTCAGGCTTGGCTCGTGTTCGGCTCGTTCGAAATAGCTCGTGTTCGAAATCGGCTCGTGAACAGTGTGTTTGTGTTCGACTCGATTTAAATATTCGTGTTCGTGTTCGGCTCGTGTTCGACTCGAAATTGGCTCATTAAACTAAAATTGAGAAAAATAGATGTAAAGTGTGGAATTCAAACCTGGATCAAATCTATACAAAAGAAGATACTAACCACATTGTCACATGAGGTGTTATGATTTAAATTTAAACATAAATATATATAATATATTATTATATAAA
>NW_018165767.1:90089-90870 GCF_001263595.1 Phalaenopsis equestris | reverse complement strand
TGTTCGTGTTCGACTCGATTTAAATATTCGTGTTCGTGTTCGGCTCGTGTTCAACTCGAAATTGACTCATTAAACTAAAAGTGAGAAAAATAGATGTAAAGTGTGGAATTCAAACCTGGATCAAATCTATACAAAAGAAGATACTAACCACATTGTCACATGAGGTGTTATGATTTAAATTTAAACATAAATATATATAATATATTATTATATAAAAAGTTATATAATTTTTTTTTCGAGCCGAACACGAGCGAACAAACTGTTGTTCGTGTTCGACTCGTTTACATTTCGAGCTTAAAAATTTGTTCGTGTTCGACTCGTTAGGCTTAACGAACGAGCCGAACACGAGCTACTTAATGAGCCGAACACGAGCTGTTCAAGAACAACGAGCCAAATTGACAGCCCTATTGCCAGATGAAAGTTGCGTTACTGTGATAAAAGGTGCGTATGGAAGCGTATGGAACATAGGGTATGATATGAATCTGAAAGGAAAAGAAAACTTATTACAGACAATTATAACTTAGTTTTTTTTTTTTTTTTTATTTCGTAGAAGATTAATTATAAATTTTTATTTATGTGAAGTTTCTTAGGAAGATTTTTCCAGTGGAATTATATGGAACATTTTAGTATTTTTAGCTATATATTTAAGAATGTAAGTGTTACCATATATGTTATTCACAATTTTTTTTTATGCGGAGTTTGTGGGGAGGATTTTGCCAGTGGCTTGACAATTTTATGTTTTTTTTTGCTTTATATTTAAAAATATGTATTAACATATATA